>NC_139033.1:21153902-21276402 GCF_964662115.1 Mustela nivalis
GAAGATTGCAGGCTCTAAAGAGGCCATAGAAAGGGGGCATCTTTCTTTCACTTACGGTAACACTAGCAATAGAAATTTCTGTTCTGTATCATGAAAGGGGAAGTGGATTGGAAATTGGGAAACATACTTGGGAAAACCCAGTGTTGTCTTCGTCTGCCCTGAACTCCATTTGGCCTTGGGCAGACCTCACTGCCTGAGCTCCATGGGCTCTCACATCGCGCCCGTAACAAAACTACGCACGACAATTACATCGCCGATTTGTGAAATGCTTCCTGCGTCTCGTGTCTCAAAATCTGTGCCTGGATCTCCGACGGGGGCGCTCAGAGCCCGGCCACGGATCCGAGTGCGAGCTGCCAGCCGCAACCACGTGGCCCAGAGGGAGGTGGGGGCGGCGCTGTACCTCGGGGGCAGGACATCCCTGCACAGATACAAGGATCCGTTCCCGATCCAGGCAGCGTGTTACGGCCAAGTGGTCGTCGTGCAGCGGCACCGGGACGAGAACCCGCGGCTGCTGGAGACAAAGCATGAGCTCCGGTGTGTGAGAGGAAATCCCAGGGCAGCTGCCGTCGGCCATCAGCCAAAACGAGCAGAGAGGGGCCCGGCCAAGACGGGGGGCACAGGCGACCTGAAGGGGACAGGAGGGAAAGCTTCGAGGGAGGAGGACCGAGTCGTGTGAAAGGGAAGGTTGGGACGTCCGTCCGGCCACACACCCGCCTTCACTCTGCCGCCGGCCCCGCGCAGTAAGCCGTCGCAGCCGGCCCGCCTGTCCAGACAGGCCACGCTGTAACCAGGTCAGTACGGGGCGCAGGAGGACACGGAGCGAGGGCACGGCGTGTGCTGGGGGTGACACTTCACAGGACGGCGTGTCCCTCCACGTCAGGACCATGCTACTCCGTCGGCTGATCGAGGGCACCAGACCTTGTTCCTCCACTTCTGTTCAAGCAGGAGAGAGGAAAGATGCAGAGAATACGGATACGGCTTCCCTGGGGTCTTGTCTTAAGCCGACATCCTACAGCGTAAGTGATTATGACCTCACCGATATCCCCCAAATAAAAGTCCGTGTGCCCCAGTGTTCAGGCAGCATTATGGACGGCGGTCCGGACAAGGGAGCAGCCCTCCTGCCCGTCAGCGGGTGCCTGGACAAGGGCCATGTGGTCACACGCACGAGGGGACGCTATTCAGCCGCGTCCGAGGACGGAATCGAACCGTGTGCGGCGACGTGGACGGAGCCAGAGTGGGTCACAGCCAGCAAATACGTCTGTCCGAGAAAGACAAACCCGTCCGATTTCTTTCACTCGTATGGAATTTAGGGAAAAAGACACAGATGAATAAAGTGGGGAAGGAGAGAAAAGAGAGAGAGAAATGAAGAAACAGACGCTGATCTACGGAGGGGGAGGGGGGAGGGGGCAGGCGCAGGGGACGCAGGGGACGGCTGTGGTGACACGGGGCGGGGGGCACGGAGGTGCTGAGTCGCCGGAGACTGACACGCCACGGGACGGGGTGTTAAGGACACTGGAGTTAAAGTGAAAACTTGAAAAGCGAAAGCAATAAAAATGATGGCAAGTTTCATGGGACCGTCTTTTCCTGCCGTGGGGTTTCTGGGGAGCTCGTGGCAGACACAGGATGACGTTTACACATGAAATGCCTCTATTTTCACTGACAAGGAAGGTGCTGTGGTAGGTTTTTGCGTAAGACAAAGACCTGGGGTACTTTTCTTTTTATTCCTTAAGCGGCGTGTAGCAGGTTCTGTGTGTGAACCGGGCTCATGTCTCGGTCTGACCTGATGACGAGAGAAGGCGGCCAAGCCCGAGCAGAAGTCCCACATCCCCAGTGCCCTGGCAGACTCCTGGGGGAAAAGTAAGAGCATCCTTTCTTCTCAAATGAAGCCACAGGGAATTCGGAGATGGGTGCTGGGTGGCTCAGGGGGTTGAGCATCCGGTTCTTGGTTTCGGCTCAGGTCGTGACCTTGTGGTCATGGGATCGAGCTCCTCGCTGGGCTCCGCACTCAGTCCCGAGTCTGCTTGTCCCCCTATGTCTCCCTCTGCCCTTCCCCAACCCCCACTTGTGAGCCCCTCTCTCTTAAATAAATAAAATCCTCAAAAAGACGAAAAGGAAGTGAAGGGAGTTATTAGACCGTGTGGACTGTTTAGCGGGTCGGAAGCGCAACTTGGGGAGGCCTGGTCAGAGGCAAAACACAGAACACGTCTGGAGCGGGACGGTCCTGTCCGGGTGCCGCCCTGACCTTTCCTGCCTCCCCAGACGCATTGTCTCAGGACTCAGCGGCCAGCCTGTCTGTCCGCACGCACAGACCCTCTTACTCGGTGGAAGAGGGTTTCTGCACAGGCCTGCGTCATGGTTGGAAACAGACCTGCGAACTTACCTCTCAACAAAACCTACACACACAGAAGGGGAATTTCCTCCAAGAAGCGTTGAGTGACCCAAGGACACTGAGTAGGGCAGGGAATCCCGAACTGGCCCTTCCTCGCTGGTGCGCTGCCACCCGCCCGCCGTGCTTTTCTGTGCTTTGGAAGCTGCCAGAGCTGTGACCAGTTCAGAGAGAAGCCTCTGCGGGGCAGAGTGGGGCAGGACAGAGGCACGGAGCAGATGGCAAAGTTTACTGTGGCCGCAGCCTGGGCAACTCAATCCAGGTTTGTGGACATTAGTGTGCTGATCTGTAAGGAGACAGAACGTCCTCTTTGTCTTGGGTTAGCTTTGGAAGGAGTTTGTGAATTTAAAAAAGAGATGATATGACATGACTTTTAACCCACTGAGCCACCCAGGCACCCCCATGACATGACTTTTTAAAATGGAAAATGCTCCACATATCCTAGCTGTTATGATTAGTGGGAGAATTCTAAAAGTATAAAATTGGGGCACCTGGGTGGCTCAGTGGGTTAAAGCCTCTGCCTTCAGCTCAGGTCATGATCTCAGGGTCCTGGGATCGAGCCCCGCATTGGGCTCTCTGCTTGACGGGGAGCCTGCTTCCCCCTCTCTCTCTCTGTCTGCCTTTCTGCCTACTTGTGATCTCTCTCTGTCAAATAAATAAATAAAATCTTAAAAAAAAAAAAAGATAGTATAAAATTGTTTCTTTGACCTTTAGTCTTATATTCCAGAATTTTCAAGTAGTTAACTCAATCAGAAATATAGAAGTAAACCATTCTCTTTATGTTGAGCAGGGAGTTCTAGACATGGTGATATTGCTTAGGAACATCTTCTTGGTATTCATGACATTTAAAAAGCAAATGATACATCGCTAAGCATATTCTGTAAATGCTCATCACATGTCTTGTAATTTATTCCAAGTGCTTCATGAGAGCACATTTCCAAATCAAAGAGAAGATGTAGAATTTGATTCATATTTTTCATGGTGAGGGACAATTTGTGGCTAATGACATGAAAGACGAATCAGGGCTGAGCTCTTAGGTGAACCTCCTAAGAATATGAGCAAGAACTTTGTAGTTTTGACAACAAACTGAGCAGAACCAAAATCCCTAAAATCATTTGTCTGTTTAAACCAAGCCTTCAAATTATGAAATTGGAATTCTAATGCTATATTCCCTGGCGAACAATCACTTTTTTTTTTTCATCACAGGCTGCCTTAATCTGTTTGAAAAAGAAAGGTACTGTCATTCCCATTATAATTCCGCAGCAATTTTTTCTTTTGCTTAGCTTCCCAAATTATTAGTTTAATAAAGGAAAATGTTAGTGTGATTCTGATTCCCTGAATAACACCGTGGATGAGAGAGGAAATAGTGCGATTGCTTCCTTGGCTGCTCATACTCAAGGTTCCACATTTTCTCCCACTGGTAGACTTCGTGACGTTTGTTATCGCATATTCACTTCCTGTAAGAAAGCGGGGGTTGCACACATCCTAGAATTTTGTGAAAACGCTGGAGTTGAATCAATTAATATACACGTCAAAATGTTAACTTGCAATATGCAATTGACACATAATGTCAACCCCCATATGATGTAATTTCACCCTGTTCTCTAGGAGGGATCGAGCCTACCAGCTTCCAGATCCCAAGACAATAGATGTAGGGCACCATAGAATTATTTGGCAAGAAGTGGGAAAAGTCTGAAATTCCACCTTGCAAAATTTCAGTTTCCCTGCTACAGTGTCATAGATACTGGCAGGAGACCCGAGACTCCTGGGTCCGACATGAAGGACGGTTTGTTACTCACAGTGAGATCATTCAGCACCTTGTCGGCAGGAGCGTCCTTCTCGGAGGCCTGAATGCTCCTGGGCGATGTGAAGGGGCGGATGGTACCGCACACACCGTGGGTTGTGTCGAGAGAATCTCGATCTTAGTAGACCTGCTTCTTCACATGGACAGGCAGCATGGTTTCCTTTTGTGCCGGCGGAGACACTAGCTCTGCTCACCAAACCAACAGCCTTGAAAAGAGAGTTTGAAACAAAAGTAGTCATTCCCCTACAAGGAAGACACCTGGAGACCCGAGAAATCCACAGACTGTTTCACCCGCACACCACCTAGATTGATGCCCAGTGTGGTGTCCTCGCTCCGAGACCTGCCCTGCGTCTTCTCCCATTAAGATGCACCACGAACCAGGAGGGCCACCTCTGTTGCGACCTGTTACAACGGGTCTGTTTTGCGAGTCCTTGAGTACCATATAAACGGAATTATTCGGTGTGGAATCTTTTATTTCTGGCTTCTTTTATTCAACGATCGTTGAGCCCCATTATATCGCCGTGCTGTATTTCGTGCTGTGTCCCTGGTGGTAGCAGGTGGTGTATACATGGATTTGTTTCTCTGACGAGTAACACTGTGCCTGTCATCCGCTGGGATGGCACTCTTCATAAACTGGCTACTCAGCCCCTTCTTCTATTCTCCTTCCCTTTTTTTAAAGGACGCTCCATGTCCAACGCGGGGCTTGAACTCATGACCCCAAGATCAAGAGTCACACGCTCTACGGACTGAGCCAGCCAGGCACTCTACCTAGTTTCAAAAGTTGATTTTTCCTTCCACCAGTTTTGTTAAATTGGATTTGTTTAAATGTCTACATTATTTAGGTTGTTTAATTTGTTAATATAAAGTTGGTTTAAATGTTAAAAGCTTCCTCCCCTGTTTTACTTACTGATCTGCGGTGCCACCCCTTTGCCGTTTCTGATCTTGTCTTTTTTATTCTTCTTAAACAGTCTTACTCCGTGTTTATCATTTTAATAGCATTTTCTAAGAGAATTCTAGAATATTCTGCTCTTTGGGAATTTCTAGCTTCTATGTTTGGTTTCCATCAGGTTAATCTCTCCTTCTGCCTTTCTGGTTTTCCTTCCGTGGTGTTTTTTGTTTGACTTTTTGCTCACTCTCTCTATTTCTCTAGTCAAAAGTTTAGATCACTGATTTTAAAACATTTAATTTCTGGGTGTGGTGCATAAACAATGAATCTTGGAACACTGAAAAAATAAAATTAAAAACAAAACAAAACATTTGATTTCTAATATTTAATACTCCAGAAGCCAGTTGATTCTCTGAAGGCTGGATGTTTGGAGGAATTGACAGAGCTAAGCTTGGAGCTGGGAACCCAAGGCTGTGACATCCATTAGAAAAAAGATTAGCCCTGAGACCGTGAGGATCCTCCCTGAGAAATCTGTCTGTCCTGGGTGCTAGATTGGTTGAGATGTCACCCCGGGAGCAGGGGAGCGTTCTCCATCAGCCATGGAGACCGGGTCTTCCCAAGTCACGGGGAAGTGGGAACGGACCGTGGCAGGAGATCGTCAGACTCCTCTGTGCTTGGTAGGCCCGTTGAGAGAAAGCATTGGTTATTCCTTTACGTGAAGCCTCCACCCCACGTGACAAGGTACAAGACAGGAGGAGAGTCAAAATTACATGGGGAGCCTAGTGCAAAGAAAGCACAAGTTTGATGGAGTTACTGTGGAAAATTAAGAAAAAAACGAACATCTAGCAACAACATGCCAGTCTCCCATGGGTCTGGCACATTTTCAAGACCTGAGCCTGTAATGAGGAGCCAGAGCGGACACAGTTCCTACTTTTACAGAGTCAAACAATCGAGTGACGACTGTCCTGTAGCGCGATGCTACATGTCTGGAGATGAGGCCGTATACGTGCCGTCTGGGAGAACCCTCCTCCCCGCACAGGACGAGAGCCATCGGCTTCACTGAGGGCGGCGTCGCGGTGAGATACTCCTGAAGTCATTCTAGGCAACAATTAGGGATTCAAACCTGATTTAGAATTCAGTCAGATGGAGGGTTACCGATGCAAATGACACAAAAGAGGTGAAAATCAGATGAACGGAGAGTGTCCACCCCGGGCTAAAACGAGTGATGAAAACTATAAGCTATTTCATACTGACTTCTTTGCCTGGAAGTGGGCGAGGTTTTTTGTTTTTTGATTTTTGTTTTTGACACTGTGTGAGTTGCCTCCTGTTTACAGACTATTCAAAATCTGAGACTATGGGCGTATTAGAGTCAAGGAAACACACAACAAACATCTTCATAACAATTTCTTTAACTAAATTTATTGCAGTTTTCATCTGAACATAGGAATTTGGGTCTCTCCTTCCTCATTTGCTTGTGCTTTTGGAGAAGATTCTGATCATTTTCTGAGGAAATCTTATCCTGTGTGTGCTGAGACTCGCCTCTGGAGTAGAGTCCTTGTTTATCAAGGGTGAAAAAATTATTTTGGTGGGTTTCCTGAAGGAGGCGCTCAAGGTTCCTGTTAACCTGGACCACGTTCCTCTGGCATCTCATGAAATATCTTTCCCTAAGTTTGCTGTTGTTGGAAAATGGGTGCCTCCATGAGGAGATGTTTTAAAAACCGCCTGTGACAGACACCGGACGCCCTTCACTTGTGACAGACACCGGACGCCCTTCACTTGTGACAGACACCGGACGCCCTTCACTGAAGAGTGGCGGGGGTGCGGTGTGCAGCGGTGGGGTCTGACTGAAGGCGCACGAGGTACCTTTTGTCTTAGTGTCTGCCCTTCCCATGAGCAACTGATGTGTCCTTATTGTTTAGATATCAGGAACCGTTCACCTGTCCTATCTGCTTCCTTATTGTGGATGCTGGGGCGTCCAAAGTGAAATTTATGATTCCCCGTGCAAACGATTCTGGATCTGAGGACCCTGGGTCTGGAAACAAACCTTCCCTGTGGCTCCTTCCACTGTTCCCTTGCTCCTCCATCTCTAGCTCACTTCCACAGTCCTGGAATTTTTGCAAGTTGTAGCTGCCTAAAATGCTCTGGTGAATGAGAAAAGCAGAGGAAAACAAAATATACCCTAATGGGTCACTGGTTACCGAAATACCCATTCCCTCGTCGTTGGAATGATGTTTATGGTGTATCCCATTTAATGACGTGGCTGCTTGAAAACATTAGGCAGCAAAGGACGAGGTCATCTTTTTCCACGATCCTGAGAGAAAACTAGAACAAGTCTGGTGAAGAGATCGTGATATCCTGTAAATTCGACGTGAAAAATGACTCAGCCAAAAAAGATGAAAGAAAACGCAGCATGGAGCAAACTGAGCCTCAAAATAATACCCAGAACAGATTTATCGGAATAAAAAAGAAATTGGATCTAAGGTCCTTGAATGGGGACACCCGTTGTGATGCGAGGGCCCCTACAGAGTGGGAGCGGACTGGTAATATGGTTATTTAACATTTGAACCCTGAGCACTCACCGCAGAGAAGGACCAAATGCACAGTAGGAGACAGTCAGGGACTCTAGGAGCCTCCAGCCAAAGAGAGAGCAGGCGCTGGGTTAGAGCATTCTTTGTTTGCGAAATCAAAAGAGAAAACACCACCCCTCCTTTTCAACATGTCGTATCTTATAATTTAAAAATAAATCTTATTTTTAATTAGTATATTTTAAACATGAACTTGATTTCTCCCATATTGCTTGAAAGCATGTAAATATTTATGAACCTATCTTCTTCCTACACTACAGAAGCAGAATTGAGTATGGAAACATAGTTGCACATGCGAACACCCATACACCATGGTCATCCTACTCGGAAAATAATCGGCCAATCAGAGCTAGAGGCGACCTGCCTCAAGTCGAGAAAGAGAACAGCGAATAAAATCAACTTTCTCTGTTATAATGATGCAAGGCTAAATGCTTTCTGTCATTTTTTGAGGACCATACACTCCTTCTGGTACCATACAGTCCTTTTATTTGGGGTTTTCAAAGCATGTGACCTATGAACTCTTTCACCCATGGCCCCTTAGCCGCCTCCCAGGATTTACGGGGATGCTCCAGTCCCTCTCTGTAACTTACTTATGGGACCCGAGCCAGCTGAGTGGGCAGCGCCAGGCCTGCTCCTACCTCACACACCCCCGACCACCCCCCAGGGTCAGATCTGTCCTAAGGCAGGACTGCACGTTTAGCCCCAATTTTGACTATGCTTCTTGACATTATCCTAATGGTGACATTTTTCTTTAAGTAATGAAAGTAAACCTGAAAAATAGGAGTGAAAAAATCTTTTCATTTTCATGAAAAAATATTTAAGTATTCCACAAATAGTTAATACGCAGTTTTACTTGGTTGGTTAAAAAATTGTACCAGTTTGTGCCAATAATTGCACGAGACTTGAAAACTGCTATCGTAATATAGGAGAAACTTGCTCTGCGATTTCCTGGCCAGCATCTCCACATTCGACTTCACGATCACCAAGTGCCCAGGACCCAGGGCGGGCATCGCACGGCTCTCCGTGCAGACAAGCTGGTGTGGACTTCCACTCTCCGGCCCCACACTCAGGCGTAAAATCTCCTCAGCCCTACACAGTAAGACTAACAGAATAACGGACATACATTTATTTTACATTAAAAATGTTAACTATTTTAAAAATTAAATTACCTACATTTCCCCTTTTAGTCATTTACTAATTCTTACCTACACCCACATCACAGTTGTGCAACAAGTATGACGATTTATCTTTTTAGAACCTAGCGATACCTTTTCAGATTCAACCTGCAAATTGTTTGATATGATCCAAACGAAATTATCTAAGTTCCCATTTTATTCACATCTAGAAACTATCGTTGATTCAAATGATGATATGGAGGTCTTCCATGAGCTCGACAGGTTGGAGCATTTCTACCACTGGGCAGAAGTGAAGTGGACTGCCCTACCACTAGCCGGGGTGTTAATGAATTCGGGGAAACAGCCAGGAGCTGGTCTCCGTGACCGCCGGAACTATAAAAACATGAAGCCACTCTGGAAAGCAGTTTGGCAATTTTCTTAAAAACTAAACATGCCACCAGCATGAAGTATATTCAAGGCGGTTAACCCAGAATTATGGAAACTTGTTCCCACAAATATCCACACAGGGATGTTCACAGCAGCTTTACTCACAATAGCCCCAAACTGCAAACAGCCTAGATGTCCTTCTGCAAGGCATATCCATCCGTGGAATTCTACTCAGCATTGAAAAGGGACGCACTAGGCCCATGAGGAACTTGGACGGATCTTAGGCCTATAATCTGAGCAAAAAAGCCAGGCTCCAAAACTTACAGACCCTCTTTATCTAATACCCTCCTCAAAGTTGCAACGGTGCTGAGTGGAGACCAGATTCGAGGTCTGGGGCACTGCGTACTTGGCCCAGTTCTGCATCGCGCAGTGTGGCCGTGAGGCCCGGCTTCTGGATTCGGGCACCGGGGCTGGGGAGACAGCTCCTCCGCCCCTGGCTCTGCTCCCCGCCGGGAGCCCGTCCCCGCATTTCCCGCCGGCCAGCAGGCCGGAGCTGTGCGCGCTGCACTGCGAGCGTCTCCACGCCTCCCGGGCGCACCTCGGGGCAGCCTGCATGTCCGGGCGAACAGAAGGACGAGGCAGCAGCTTAGGACGGGGCTCGGCAGGCCAGTGTTCGTGGAGAAGGTCCTGGGAGCCCCGAAGGAGGATGTAGAGCGAGCTGACCCCCACGGGCTTGAGGCTCCCCCTCAGATATCCATCCCGCATCTGCTCTCCGGGTCACGGCCCGAGGCGCGTGGCCGTGGGTGTCACCGGGTCCGCTCGCTCACCACCAGCTCAGGGTCGCCCCAGCACTGCTGTGGCATTCCCGCAGAGCGAGCGGGCTGGGCCCACAGGCCCTCCTGTCCCGTTCCGCCAGGCCGCGGTGCTCCTGTGCTAGCGAAGCCGGTGCGGGCGGAACGGGGCCGGAGTGCCTGTGGGTAGGAGGATGGAAGGGCAGCTGCCGGGCGGTGGCGGCGGAGCGGTGGTGCCCACGCGCGCTCCCGCGCTTCTCCACCCGCGGTGCCCTCGGGCTCCTTCCCCCGCGCTCCCCGCGCGTCCCCGCGTGTGCTCCTGGGCTCTTCCAGGCCTGCTGGAGCCGGTTCCCAGCCGCGCTCCCCGCTCCTCCGCGGTCGCGCTGCCCTGGAGCCCCCGCCTGCTGCCGCCGAGCACCCTGCCTGCTGCCGCCGAGCACCCTGCCTGCTGCCGCCGAGCACCCTGCCGTTCCGCGTGGGAACGAGCGAACCTCAGGGGGCCTGGACGGATGCAGATGGAAGAGTGGGGGGACAGACCCTTCTCCCTGGTCAACTACTTGCATTTGGATTTACTGAAAATTACTAAAATCTGAAAATATTCTGAGATCAGGTCTCTTGCTTTTTGTCTTCTTGTATCGCAATCACACTTTTTAGAGTACTTTGGGATGGATTTTTTTTTAAACTCCCCAATTATATATTTAGCCAATAGTCCTTAATTAGAGATTATCACATAATTACATAATTACGGACTTTCAAAATGCATATGATTTGCTCTATAATCCGTGAGGGGCTGTTTCAGACTGTGGAGTAATTGTACAACAGGGGTGGTTGCAAGGTGTGTTCTCCATGCGGTAGCCTGAGCCGCTGCCCTGGATGGTTCAAGAGGCACCGAAGGAGGGCTCTGGACCCTTAGGCTTCCGCTGAGCGGGTGCTGCCTGGCTGGGGCCCTGGGCACCGTGAACACTAGGTCCTTACGGAGGCGACTCCCAGAAGCAGGGCTGTCTGTGAAAATGAGGACCGGGACATGGGTACAAGTTACCTGTGACAACAGTTTGTATTATAAACCATGCTGTACCAAACAAAATCATTTCTTTAAAATATCTGAAAAGAAAACCTGTTGCATTTTTAAAAGGTAATATATGTGTTGCTTCGACAAAGTGTCAAGGTTAAACGGGACACAGTAGACCATCATTCTTTGATGGTAACAGAAAAACACCGTCAACATCACAGACCTGTTTTCCAAAAAGTGAACCCTTACACGTCCCTTCTTAAAATGTTCTTGAATTTAGGAGTTTCATGCGGTTGACACATCCTGCCATTGGAAGGTGCTTGAAAGAACTTCATAAAAGTCAGGAATTCTGCCCACCACACTCAAAGATGATCTGGTTCGAAGGGTTGCATTTTATGTCATTTCTGCAAAAATAGGATATACTCTCAGACAGTAGCCCTCAAAGAAGGAAGCGTATTTGGTCAAATCTTTTAGTTTTGATGAAAGGACTATTAGATGAAAATACTCGTCCTGGTCCTGGTTGTCACACTTGGTCACAGATTAGGACCGCCTGGTCCTGGTTGTCACACTTGGTCGCAGATTAGGACCGCCTGGGCCTGTGGGAATCCCCTTACCCTCCTGTGGGATTTTCCTTTTCTGGGTCCTTGGCCAGGAAACATTCAAAGGCAGACATGGGGTTTACATTAAAAACTTGGACTTTCTCGTGTGGTGTCTATCAATTACCAATCTGCTATTTCGGTGACACCATGGGGAAGAAGGAAGAACAGTCACACACAGAGAAAAAAAGAAAATCTATAAATATCCTTCTGTTTCATTCGGTCTTGAGATCATACACAGAAAGTGTCTGGGTCCCAAATTAGAGAATTTTATTTTGTCATTTCCTTGGTTGGGCCTCTCAACAATGAAGCGTTTGCTTCACGCAAAGGGTCCCCCCAGCGATCTCTTTCCCGGGGCCTTTGGAGGGATTTCTGATGCTGAAATGACGCGTGGGAGGCAAAAGCAAAAATAAAACCACATTCTGACCTGCTAGAGAGCAATTTGCTGCAAGAATGTGACCCTCATGCAAATACGCTTCTTAGCTGTGGGGCTCACCGGAACTTCTGATGTTTAAAGAGACACAATAAAATCGGATTGCAAGAACATCCTTATTTTGTGAAACGAGGAACGGAAACGCATTAAAAAATGCTGTTCAAGTAATTTAGCATGCCCCCATGCCCGGTGGAGCCTTCATGGCTTCCAGGCGAGGCCCAGGAACCTGTGGGAGACAGAAGCCAGCCGGCCTCCGGGCTGTGACCACGAGCGAGGGCGTGATTCACCTTTCAGGTGCCAACTCCATCCACTAATCTGACCGCGCGCCGGAAGTACTTGCGGGCAGCAGCATGGAAAATGAGAAAAAGAAACACAAACAAGGATTAGTTAGATTTCGGTTCACCTCAGGACTTCAGGGAAGCGTCTTCCCTGGTCACCACATTAGGTAAATAAATAGATGTGATTAAAAGAGCAAGGTTTAGGGTTTTCAATTAACATAAATTCACAACAGCTTGTCAGTAACCGCGCTTTAGCCAAGGCATCAAACCATGCTTATGATTTCAAATAGATCCAAGTGGAAATGACCCGTACAATCCGCACCCTCATTTCTGCTCCATTTTTCACGTCGCCCAGGAGTGGGAACCTCCGCAGCCCGATGACGGAGCCACACGGGGCCAAGTGATGTGGCTTCCCCCAGCTGCCTGACGGGCCACCGAGCTTCCGGAGCCCGCATTGTTTGTGCGGGACCCGGCGAGAGCCGTCGCTGCGGATAGAGCTGGCCCGTGGCCAGATAGTTTCACTGCTTCTGTTGAAACCAAATCATGTCCCCCTTGGAACAAACCAAAGCAAAATGGATGATGGTTTGCATGGGTCTTTCTTCTCTAACAGACCTACCCACAACGTGCCGTACCAAACCTCTTTCTGAGGAGTCTATGGCCCTGAGGGATTTGTTCATCCACTCGAGCACTTGTTAAAGAGGCACTGAAAGACCTGCAGAAAAGAAACATCCCGCGTTATGCTTTTGGGGACTCATAGTGTTAATAATGTGAATGTCATTTCCCGCTTTTATGCCACGGAGGCCAACAGGCAAATGTACTAGACACACAGCTCTTCTTAACAATGGGGTCCCTGCAGACTGGACACTGTGCCCTTCAGAATCTGTAGGTTGAAATCCTACCTGTTTCCAAGGTGACGGTTGGAGGTGGGACCTTGGGGCTGATTAGGTCTTGAGACCCTACCACCATGTGTGGGATCCGTGTGGAGGTCGCTCAGGCCTCCTGGCTGCGAGGCGAGGACACAGCCCCAAGCCGGCTTCTCCAGACACAGACTCCGTGGGTGCCTTGACCTTGGCCTTACAGCCTCCGGAGCCGTCACATAGGACACCTGTCACTCACGCCGTCCAGGCCGTGGTGTTTCCACCCCAGCAGCCCGAACACACCGAGTTGGAGGCACGACTGGGAAGTTTAAATCCATGGGATCCAGCAATATTTGGTTTCTCAGGAGCAAAATATACAAATGAAATTCAGTAACAAACCTAATATATTCTTAAAGCTGAATGCCTTCCGATACGACGGACAGCACGGACTGCTTTCCTGTTGATTAATGGTCTGGAGGCCTTACTGTGTACCAGGCACTTGGAGAAGCCCAAGCAATCTAGATAAAAAAAAAAAAATACCTTTTCTTTCAAGGAACTCACAGTTTAGGGAAGAGGCAGAAGGAAGGAAGAGAGTATTTCAATAGAGGGTTGGGGGTTCCTGTCGGAGTGGGACTCTTGAACCATGGGCATCTTAGGGTCAGTGAGAGAGGGCCCGCTCGTCATCCAGCGAGTGCTGAACCGAACATCGGTATCGTCTCCTTAAAATATATCTGGTAACTATTCCCTGGGCTTCCACAGAACGTGCCTGTTTTGAGAACGTGACAGGTTGAAATCCTGTAAGCCACGGTGCCAACGACGCGCTTTGAGGCAGAACGTACACTTACGAAATGTCAGCGCACTGACTCTGAAATATTTAGGAAAGACGGCTGATCCCACCAGCTCCTCCTGGCTGCGTGGGGGGGTGAGGGAGCTCCGCGGGTCCAGCCCGACCTCCTCGCTCAGCAGGGAGGGGCGGCCGTGGGCGCTCCCGGGGGCGGTCCTGCACAATAAACCCACCCAGACCCCAAATTAAATGCACGCTCACCTCCTTGTGAAGGAAGGCTTCCCGCAGTTCCTGGGACTAATATTCCTAATAAAGCATCCTTTTAACAAAACTGAAAATCAATAACGGGAGAAGTTTCAAAATTGACACTAGCCTTTTGAGAAACTGGAAATAGATCTTCCTGTCAAAGGCTAACACGGCTCTCCTCAGTCTAGACTGCACAGGGAACAAAATTATCCGATTTTCATTTCCTCAATTTCACTCCACAGCGGTAAAACGTGTGAGTATTGATTCACCGCTAGACAAAAAGCAGAAGAGCTCTTCACCCCAGCAGGGTCAGGCGGGTTTGTGGGTGTCTAATTATACCTACAGAGAGCGCATAAATCTTCCCCAGTCATTACCGGAGCGCACCCGTCCAAAGGCATCATTCGGATTCTTTAACCCACCACTCATCCTCCTTTTGTTTTATGGGAGGTCATGGATCCCAGAGTTAATATTATCATGCCTCACAGACTTTCAAATTTGTATCGGAAATAAGATTTGCTGCATGACAAGGCCGGTATGCGTCTCTGTTTGCACAAGCAAGTCTATAAATATGCATCACGACCGCCGGCTTCCTCACGCGGTGGGGACCGGCAGGAGAGCAGGAGGGCTTTTATTTCCCACCCGGGGCCTCCAGAAAGAACCTCACTCACAGGTGATCATTTCACTCTGGACATAAAATGTTTGCGTCTCAGGAAACACATGTAATGTTTTCAAATCCCATCATTAAACTCAAGAGGGTTAATTTCCCACCGGAAAAAATGGTGGATTATATGAGAAAAAGCTACTTAATCCTATACAGATAATCAAGCTTCACACCGAAATTATAAATAACATGTCAAGATAGTGGGCTGCCTTTTTCAATGGCCTCGCCAACTTCGGGTGAATCCCACTAAATGTTCTATTGCTTTCATATTTTTTGAACAGGAATAAATTCTTGTACTTTTTTTTTAAAAATGAAGAAAGCAAGATCTACCACCAAAATAAGGATGCATGTATGATACACTTCTCATCTCAAAACGACCGGTTTTGGGAACATGATTATAGCACCTACTTATCAAAGGAGCGACGTGCGTAGCCTAACGCCGCACCTGAGAGAAGCAGAGGTGAACCCTGGCTGTTTTCACGCGTCCGGCCTCCCTCCCGCCAGCACGTGCCGCGGGATCCGGTTCCACCGGCCATCGTGCAACCTGCTTTGTTTGCTCGCGGACATTTTTCCAAGTCAGCAAATGTGGATTTCCATCATTCTTTTTAACAGCTGAATAGTATGGATGCCTCTAATTTATTTTAGCAGATTTCCTTTGATGGACATTCAGGTCGATTCCAATTTGCTCTAATATAAATAATGTTGTAATGAACATATGGTGCTTATATCTTCTTCTGGGTCATCTACTTCTTTCCTTTAATATAGCTGAATCAAATCTATTAAAGGGAAGCTTATTTCACATTCTGATCATTTTGGTGTGTTTTGCCAAATCATCCAGAAACTGTCTATTAGGGCTCATTCCCATGCTGACCTCTATGGGAAAGGTTACCGGATATTTTTATGTCTTTTTTCAAGAATGGTGAATGAGTCGTGGAATTTCAAGGCCATTTTTGTCTGTTGCTGTTTGGTTATTAGTGAAGTAGAGCATCTTTTCACGTCTCACTGGTGACTCATCGTTCTTCATGTATAACTTCTCCATCGGTTTGCGTCTTCACGAGTTTTGCGACCAGAGAGTGGGCTTCGACTTATTAATCCTTAAGCTCTTTGTAGGTCTGGCTCCTATGTCACTGTTTATGCCAAGGACTTTACTGACACCAGAGTTATGTTAGTGTGAAAGGTGGTGCAAGCTCTAGCTGTAACTTTTACAGCATCCTTTAATAACCAATATTTTGTTGCCGTTGATTTGAGATGCGTCTAGTCCACCGAAAAGACTTCCTATGCTTATGCCTGTCTGGGCAGCTTGTTCCTTCCACGTGGGCCCATTGTTTTCATCATCAAAACTTTGCAATAGACACACTCACTCTCTACGGTGGGCCCGATCGCGGCCGTGACCCCGCAGGGCTGCTTTCTGCGAGGACCGAATCATAGAGAACGATGCAATGGAGGCCCAATGCCAGGCGCGTGGCAGGTGTTTCTACAGGAAATACCAAAGTTATGCCAACATGTTTCTAGTTGTGCAAACATGTTTCTTCTTCCAGATGAATTTTAGAAGCAGTTTTATAAAATTTCTAAATTGACCCATGGTGAACGGATTGGAATTTCCGTTGAAATAACATTAAACATGTTAAATTATCCTTTGTAAAAGGATCATCAATAACGGAGGCCCTTTTGATACTGAGCAAAAATAAGCCATTTTCTTTACTCAAGATTTATTTTACACACCTCAAAGTTGTATGATAGTTTTCCCAATAAAAATTGGTTTTTGTGGTTTTATTGTGTTTTTTCCTTTATGTAATACTCTACGTATAATATATATTATATAAATACAATTACAGAATGTATATTTATATGATATTATAAATGGGTTCTCTTTATTATCTTTGTATCGGTTTTTCTCTATTACCAAATTTATGACATGTGCGTCCACTTTTAAGCCATCCAGGAGATCACCGGACTCCTCTGTGTAAGTGTGAACGCGTCTTCACTCCCCTGCATTCTCATACACGCGGGTCTGTAGATGCACATATGACTCGCACCTGTCAGTGTGTCTTTCCCATCCGTCTCTCTGTATATATTGGAAGAAAACTGACGGTTTCCTGCTAATGACACTCTTTTCTCTTTCGTCCACGTTTACCCCTTAGGACGTGCGTCTTGGAGAAGCCACTGGCTGGCACTTCCGTGAGGAAGGGAGCAACAGCAGAGGGCAGAGGTTCTCGCTCTGAACTGCCAGGTGCTCTCCTGGCGCACACGCTTCCTCCCGTGCAGCCACGTCCCCCCCACCCCGCCGTTCCGCGGCCACTTTACCTCTTCCCGCCATCAGCCGACCTGCTCTCCCCGACGGCAGAGAGCGGTCCCAGACCGGATGCCAACACCTGTCTTCTCACCACTACACATCTCGAGGGACCAAGATGCTGTCTGTAAGGTGGTGACACCGGCGCTGTTTCTGCCCAGAAAGAGACGTCTCAAAGCCTGTTCCCTTCAGGACGTCGACACTTTACCCTCCTTTTGTTCATTCCGGCCGTTTCTGTGGTATAGTCGTTTGCTGATCCGTAGTGCACGGCTGTGTTTTCGTTGAAGCACATGTTATTTTTAGGAAGAGGACAGAAGCCGTTTTTGAACACACAAGGAAGAGCACGTGTCTTCACGGTGCGGCAGGGCGGCTGAGGACGCAGAACGCGTGGGTGGGGAGTCGGCTGCAGAACCCCTGTCTGCCTCCTCTGTTAGGACCTTAGACTTGGAATTTAACCACTTAGGCTTTACTCTACTCTTCGACAACACGGTTACTATGAAATCACGTCTTGAAGTTCGTAAGGTTTCAGGAACTAATGTGTAGACGGTGCGTTGCTAAATGAAGGCATAGTGAGCCCCCACAATCACGAGAAAACATCGTTACGAAGTGGTAGGAGGAGCCCCACAGCTTTCTTCCTTGCTCTTGGATGATGTTCGTGATAACTTCTATAAATAGGACATCTTACAGCCAGATGTTTTAGGACGACTGGAAAACAGAAATGTCAAGGTTGTTTTCTCTAGTAAAAGAAGGAATTTCTGCTAATTAAAGGGGAGCCCTGCGGTTTGCCAACCTGTCAGCTTCACATGAGCTTGAGTGGTCAGCGTTCCCTGGAAATGGGCTGACAGAAGGCGGAAGGCCAGGTCCTGCCTCTCTCCTAGCAAACTGCCCAGTATTTAGTGTAACTTGCTCCATGTACAAGGTGTCATGTTATCACTACCAAAATGTAAGGAAGGACCTCATTTTTTTTTTTCAGTGTTCTGTTCCCTACAGCTCAGAGAACAGAACCGAACAAATAATTAGTGTCCACTTAATATTTTCTCAGTGTAAGATTTGGGAGTTCACGATGTTAACAGCAGTGGTTTTAATCTCTATGGAAAAACCAGAAAGGGAGGGTGTATTTATTACTTAAACTTCCTTGTATTTTCTTCATACCAGATAGTAACAGCACAGTGTCCCTCTCCAAGCGAGGGCGGATGTCCGTGTGGCAGATGATTAAATATTCCAGACCCTTGTGTGCACAGCACCCACTAGGGCCCATGAACCACCCCTGCGTGACCCGGGGGACCAGGGAACTGGCGGGAACACAGATCAGGCCACGTCCTGGCCTGGGAGCCGTAGCCTTTGTCTCCGAGCCCGTGGTCTCCCAGGATCCCGCAGACCACAGTGAGTTCACTTGTCAGCTCGTTAGGAGGAGAAATTCTCACCTCTTCACCGTTCCTGACAACCACGAATCTGACAAGGGTCTGGTACCCAGAATATCGGGACTATCTAAAGGTTGAAAGCTCAAGGATAAAAAAAAAAAAAAAAGACCTTTGAAAATTGGGCCACAGACTCCTCCGGATACTTTAGCAAGGAAAGTGCTCAGATGGTGGATAAGCACATGAAAACATGCCCCGCGTTTCAGCCGCGCAGGAAGTACAGGTCACAGTCATCCCAAGACAGGACAGCACGCTTTCCAGAACAGGAAATACTTTAAAAAACCTGCCAGGGTCTAAGCACAGTCGGTTCTTGCCTTTTCGAACACCAGAGGACCGTGAGGCTGGGGACACGCCGCCTCCGTAATCAATGGGAATCAAAGTTGCTCAGTGACCTTTACACACGTCTGTCACAAGACGAGAAGCCCTCTTACTGCTGGTGTGAAATGTACAGGATGATTAAAATAATGGTAAAACTCAGATCTACTTAATGCAGCAATTTAAAACAGGAGAGACAATGATTGGCTTCTTTGGTAAAAAGATGTCGAGATAGACACCACAGACTCGTGGCCACCTTCTTGTACAAACCAGACCCGGGTGGGCTCCTCTGCTGCGCCCAGAGGAGCTGCCGCGCTCCCCTCCCTGAGGGAGGATCAGCTTCTCGCCCCAACCCCCACGTGGTGCAGGAGCTTCGAGACCCTGTTAGGGTGAGCTCTGCGCTGACGTCCCTTCTCTGGGACCCGGTCCTCTGTTGTCGGCACCAGCGACTTCGTGGCCCCGAGTTCCTCTGGCTCTCTGTGGACATTTCCCAGGTCAGCTGTTATCTCCTAGAACGCCACTTCCCCTTCACGGAGATTTCACTTCGAACATCACCGCTTTACTACTTCGTTGTACACTTACCTTTTCTTTGACAATCTTCTCTTTCAGTTCTCCATTCTTGGCAAGTGTCCCATAGGCGACAAGGGGACGATTTGCTGCCTGTGTGTGGGCTGCAGGCGGAGTCGCACTGACCAGCCGGCACCGGCTTGTGCGGAGGTGCCGTGCTGAATCCCTGATCGCCACGCATGTCTGTCATTTCTCTCGTGGCTTGTGGACCGAGGAGCCGGACAAAGCTTGCACTTGCCTTGTCCGGCTAACACACATGGTCACTGAAATCTGAGCGGTGCTGCTGGGGGACAGGTGCCAGCCGGCAGGAGCCAGTCCCGCTCAGAACCCCGCGAAGCGAGAGCCTGAGGACTGGGGAGCGTGTGGCGAGACTGGAACCCTCAGCCCCTGCTGCGGTTGGTGCCGAAGGCTGGTGGTTTCTTAGGGAATTAAACAGGTGCCCCACATGACACGGGAGACAGGCATTCGCCATCACCAAATGTCCACACGGAAACCTGCACACACGTTTTAACCACTTCATGCCTAACGGCCACAACCAACTGCCAAATTGGTTGCCAAAAACTGAAAACAACCCAGTTCCCTGAGGTGGCTGACTAGATACACAGTGCGACACTCCAGGGGACAGGGACTGTCGATTATGAGCTCGACGGACAGACGGCAGAGCTATGACGCTGAATGAGAGAAACCGGGTGGCGTAGTATACAACGTGTCTTCTTGCGCCGTTCTGGACAAGGTCAAGCTTGCAGAGACCGAGGACGAACCAGGGGTCTGACTGCAAAGGCAAAGCAGCGGGGGCTTCTCCGGGCCGTGACTTTGTGTCCTGATTTTGCGAGTGGTTACCTGCGTCTGTGTTTGTTAAGACTCACAGAACTGTACACACACAGAAAGAAATAACAACATTCAGTTACCTCTACGGATTGTTAATTTTAAAACGTTAGAATGTCTGCTCTGTTCTTTTAAATGGGTACTTTTGGGGGAAAAGGATTTTGGTAAAAGGAAATAGATTTTTTAGGTCTCAACGCAACCTTGCGTATCTCAATTGTGAGCAGTTCCAGCATGTGATAATTCACTAACTTAGCAGCGAAATCACGGAAACGTATCCATCTGCGTTAGGTTGACGCTCTGGGCGGAGGAAGGGAAGGGGAAGTGTGCGGGGAAGGACCTGAGTGAAAGCCGGGCGCGTCCTGCGCCGGAGGGTCCTCGGATGCATCACCGAACGCTGCACCGGGAACTAACGACGTGCTGGATGTTGGCTGATTGAATCTAAGGGAAAAAAATAAAAATAAAAAGTGATCGGCAAGCACTGCCATCGGGGGACATGCATGGAAGGAGGCTGCGGGCGGGGGAAGGGGCACGGTCAGGGTCTTGCTGCTTGTTTTTTCTCTTTGAAGATTTATTTATTTATGTTAGAGATAGGGAGCACGAGTGGGGGGAGGGGCCGAGAGAGGAAGGGAGAATCCCAAGCGGACTCCCAGGAGAGCGCAGAGCCCGCCTCGGGTCTCAATCCCATGACCTTGAGATCATGACCTGAGCCGAAACCAAGAGCAGGATGCTTACCGGACTGTGACCCCGGGGGGGCCAAGGATCTTGCTGTTTGTTAAAACAATCCATGCAGAACTTTTCTACAATGGTATACACATGAATTAATAAAAATAAAATCATTTTAAAATTTAGAAGAACTCAATCCTATGTGGCCTAGGACAAAAACCAATTCTACGTCATTACACCAAAATATGAACAGTGGTTATACTTGAAAAACGAGTTATGGCACACCTCCTAATTCATTTCTTTTGTTATTTTATTTTATTTTTTAAATTTATTTTTTTAGATTTTATTTATTTGACACAGAGACAGAAAGATCACAAGCAGCCAGAGAGGCAGGCAGAGAGAGAGAGGAGAAAGCAGGCTCCCCGCTGAACAGAAAGCCGGATGCGGGGCTTGATCCCAGGACCCTGAGACCATGACATGAGCCGAAGGCAGATGCTTAACCCACTGAGCCACCCAGGTGTCCCTCTTTTTTATTTTATATTAATTTGTAAATAATTTGTATAATTTAATGTTTAAAAGTACACATATTTATTTTATCATAAGGAAAAATCTCATTTGTTAAAGTTCTGGGAATGGAAAGGGTGTTCCCACATCTAGAAATGACCCAACGCACGACTATCATCTGACTTCTTCTTACCACAAATCAAAAACAACAATATGTGAATCATTAATGTCTTCCTTTCAAAGAAGTTCTGAGTGGTTGTAGACGACCTTTCCAAACTGGGCGAGGGCCAGCTCTCTGTTTGCATGTAGATGGGCTTATTTCTGCATAATCAGTGGGCCTATTTGTATTTTAGTGTATAATTAAAATGTCTCTGAAGTGACTCAGCTAGATATCGCTTGAGTATCTAAGCAGAAACCACAGAACTAAATCATAACCCAACATATAAAAATGTCTGTGAAGTATAATCTTCATACAACTAGACTTTTTCTATAAAGATACGTTCACTCAATTTTTTAAAAAGTGTCTTTTTCCCCTCCATAAGTGCTTTATTTTCAATATCAAATTATCAGTTGACTCTGGTTTTGTGATATCACACTCTGGATGAGTGAAACCATATAATTTTTGAAAATACTTTGTGTGTGTTTGTGCATTAAAAAGTCAAAGGCCCAAGAATTGCAAGTCTATAAACCAGATAAACAAAATTTTCACTTGGAAAACTGCCTGCTTGTTCTAATTCGTTTAGGACACAGTGTGAGTCAGCCTCAGCACTAAAGGATTTCAGAGGACATGTCTCTAATAACCGAAATTATAATGCGTGTTTGTTCTTTACTTGTCGTCCACAGACATCAAAGGGCACGTTGGCTTTTCCCTAAACTGTTCCGCGTCAACTGCTCCCGCTGTGAAGATGCTGGGAGGCGCCCCCGATGAGGAGTCCTTTAGGACACCAGCTGCTTTAGAGCAAATCTGCACTCCGCTGTGGAACGGACCAACGCCCCAGTGATACCAGGCTCTGGGGACCGGCCTGTCCGTGAGAACGTCCCAGTGCCGGGCTCCCGGCCTGCTGGATGTCTGGGTGCAGAGGAGCTCGGCGCCGGGACTGGAACCCTGGGTGTCGGGAGGACCCCAGGCTGCTTGTGCAGGAGGAGACAGAAGCGCCCGGGGAGCCCTGGAGTGAGACGACCGGGGACGAGAGAGCCGCCCCGGGACCCAGAGCCTCTCTCACACCGGGGGCGCCACCGGCGCAGGAGCCGCTGTAGATGGACCAAAGCCAACTTGGCTTTTGTTCACCACGTTTGTTGATCCACCAAGTTCACCGAAGGGATCTTGTGAGGATAAAAATGGTTGCAGACCTTGATTTCTCAAGCGGATCTTGAAGGCGATTAGGATTTTCTAGGCCCGAAGTTATCTACTTAGAAACTTAACTGCTGCAAACCTCCAAAGCTGGCTGTTTGCCCAAGCAGGGCAGCTCGAGGCGCGCTCGGTGGCGCAGAGGGGGTGCAGGTGCCGTGGGAGGCGTGTGCGCGGCCCGACTTCCACGAGGTTCTGCACAAACGCCCAACCCTGCGGGGCCCGTGAGGCCTGGGGAACAGGGCCCCCACCCTCGTCCCTCGCAGACAGCCGGCCGTGGACGCTCGGCGCACAGCCGGTGCATGGAGGGAGGAGCCCAGCGAGCAGGGCGGGCGGGCCACGACCTCCGCTCCTGGGGGGCCACGGGCCGCAGTGTGGGTTCTGCCCTCCCCGGCGGTCATTTCGATTCTCTGCAAACTAAACTAAGCTTTATAGCTGTTAAGAAACTGAGCCTGGGTCGCGCAGCTAATAAGATGAGGCGGGATTTAGACCCACACGTGTGCTGCTAAGGACCTCGAGGACGCCCGGCACAGGCCATGGGAGAGCCGGGAGCTGCCCCCATCCCAGCCGGCGGCCGCGCGGGGAAGCGGCGTTTGCCCAAGTCCGCAGGCTGCCCGCCGTGTCCTGGGCATCGTTCAGAGGTGAGCGGTTGGGCGGCCCCCTCTCCTGCGGACACGCAGCCCCGTGCCCCACCTGCTTTCCTCCTGGTGGCACGTGGTGAGGATTTGGGGACTCGGCTGTGTCCCTGCCAGGCTGGGGCTCTGTCCCCCGTGCACATAAGTGGAGGAGGCCTCCGGCCCTGGTTGGAGAGTCACCCTGGCCCACATGAACGTTTCACTGTAAAGGAATGACGTAACCTGTTAGGCCGAGAGCCTCCTGCCTGGAGTAGCAGAGTTAATACCGACCGGCGTGTGTGTGTGTCTGTGTGTGTGTGTGCGCGGGTGTGTGTGGGCGTCACAGCGTCTCGGGCGCTGCGTGTGAGGGCTGCGGAGGCTGCCCGGGGAGGAAGTCCTGCTTCTCACCCACCTGCCAGGACACCGCAGCCCCTCTGCCCATCCGAAGCCGGAGCTGTGGGAAGGCCTGTGGGGCCAGTGCAGGAGAAGGTGGAGGCCTGGGGGCAGGGCCAGGCCTGGGCTACACCTCAGGCACGCCTGGGACGGCGACGACCGCATGCGGGCTCCCCCACTGAGCGCTTTCTGTTCCCGGATGTGGCTTCCTCATCCGTCTCCACCCAGCCCCAGATTTAGGGAACTCCGGCGACGTCCCTGGGTCCAGGCACTTCAGGAGCTCACTTCCTGCCTTTCTATTTTGCCTCGGGGTCTCCTGCAAAGACATGGGGGCCTGCCAGCCCACGGACAGGGAGTCAGCGCCCCCAGAGGGGACCCTCAACCTGCAGGGACAGGAACAGGTAGCCAGAGGCCCCAGCTCCTGCCCTTGGGTGGGCAGGTGTCCCTGCGGGTGCAGCAGACCTGAACCTGGCTTTCTGTGGTGAGTCCTGGGTACGGCGCCCATGGGGACCTCCCACTTTCCTCGGGTCCCTCTGCCCCTCACCTCTGCCTCCTGGGATCACCCCTAGCAAGCTGTCTGCACCAAGCTCCTTTCTCGGGCTCTGTCTTTGGGGGATTAAAAGCCCGGCTGACGCTTGTGTCCTCACCCCCCCCCCCCCGGGGAGTCCGGGAAGCCCTCAGCCTGCATGTCTTGGAGGGACGGAGCTCACACCCCACGGCTGCCACCTGCCACCTCTTCCTCTTTCCTTCTTTGCCGGGAGCTTCACGTCCACAGCAACACGGACAGCACAAAGGTGGCATCGCGGGTTCTGGAGGCTGTTCTGGGGACAGCCGGGACCCTCGGGGCACTCCCCTCCCTGGCGCAGGACGGTTGTCCCAGGGGTCCGCGCGGCCGGGCGTGACTGCCAGCGGGCCGTGTGGTCAGCGCCCCCGGGCCGTGGGAGCAGAAAGCATGCACACGGGTTCTGGGGTGAGGCTTCTGACACTAGGTTTGCCCCTTTGCCCTGCTTTCCCCCCGCGCAGCTCAAATGCGGGCCGCAAGCCTGGGCCAGCAGCACCGAGGGCAGCCGCCAGGGTATCGAATGAATTCAGCAGAGCTGTCTCTCTCTGTTCGATGAATGAAAAAATAAGCTTTGATTGTGCTTGAAGCTCTAGGAGTTTGGGGGCTGTTGATGGAGCAACACCCATTCCCCGAAGCGGGTCGTTGAGCCGGAGCCCAGCTTTGCGGGGATGCCGCGGGGATGCGGCAGGCAGGGAGGGAAGCCCTTCGAGGGGAAGCCTTGCAAGCCGCAGAGAATCGGGACGAGCAGCCTGTGACCCCCACGGCCGGGGCTGGGGTCCCTGTCGGTGCCGTGATGTCAGCCCCGCACACACCTGTCTTTGGGCTGCACCAAGTTTTCTCTGAGTAGACCCCATTTTTGTAGGGCGTGTCCGTGGATTTTTTTTCTTTAAGTCAGAGGTTTCCTCACCAGCCCCTGAAAATCAGCCCTGGGCTGGCCTGTAGGCTTGTGTAGCTCCCCCTGCCCCTTCCCAGGCGCCTGCGTTCCGACGTCTGTGGACATCGTAGCTCAGACTGCGCTAAGTCAAAGTCAGCGTCTTCTCCCCAGACCTGCCCCTCCGTAGACGTCCTGCCCCGAAGAACTAAGCTCCTTCCAGTACCGCGTGTCTCTGAAGCCCACCCAGAGCCTCTCCTGTCTCCTTCTCCCAAGGATCTTCCCATGTTTGCACACAGCCTCTGCTGGTCACGGTCTCCAGAGGAACAGCCCAAAGGATGGATGGATGGACAGAGCTATAGACACTAATGATATAAAGGGAGAGATTTTAAGGAGTTAACTCCAAGGCTTATAAACAAGTCCAAAATGCACCTGGTAGACCAGTAGGCTGAAGGGCCACGGAAGAAGAGATGTCGCGGAGGGAGCTGGAAGGCTGCCTGGAGGCAGAATCCGCCGCTTTTGGGCAAAGTCTGTCTTTGCATGGAAAGCCTTTGACTGATTGGTCGAAGCCCACCCCATTACGGAGAACGAGGAGCTTTACTCAAAGTCTGCTGATTTAAATGTTAATCTCACATAAACAGCACCTTCACAGTGACCTGTAGACAGGTGTTTAAACACACTTCCGGGCACCACAGCTACGCTGACTCGTAAGTCACCATCACACTTGCTCCCTTCCGTTGACTTGGACCAGCCCATCATTCAAGCTGGTTCAACTCTATCCACCATCTGTTCTCCAGCCCGAAATCAGAAGATCTTTCTAACTATTCATTAGTCTTATCTGCACTATGTTTCAAAGTCTTCCCTGGTAGGACAAACCAAATCCAAATCCAAATCCAAATCCTTTGACCCGACGTGGGCAGCCCTCTTGATATGCACACGGTCATTCACATCTTGGTTCTAACCACGTGGCACCGTGGATGCCCGCAGCCGTGCTCAGCCCGAAGTCCCCCGTCTCTCCTGACCCTGGGCTTCTGGAGCCCGCCTTGCTGTGTGGGTTCCCTTCATGTCGCCCGTTTACAGCCAGTACAGCCCCTGCCTCTTCAGGAACATGCGTGTCTGTCCATGTGTACGTCCGTGCACTCGTACGTGAAGACTTTGCTGCCCAGCTCTGGAGTCCTCCAGAATCCAGACTGGCCGCACTTCCTGCAGGAGAACCTCCTTGTTCTGCAGGGGACGGAGTGCTCCAGAACCGTTCCCATCACACACGTGAATCTTCTTACCTGCTTGCTCCTGCACAGCCTTGCGGGGCACCATCTGCTACTCACCCTCCTCAGCCGGCACGAGCATAGCACGCAGCACACAGTAGATACTCAGTAACGGCATCCTGAGTAGGGGCAGACCTGGCCGAAGGGTCCTACAGTCTTCACGAGAGGCGCTAGTGTCCTTGGACCACACAGTTCAACGATGCTTCCCGTTAAATCCCTCTCACTGTAACGGCAACCAAGCGTGTCCGTCAACCCAATGGTGTGGCTTTCAGATCCTAGATTTTGGGGGAAATGAAATGGCCCTGGTCCTCCCCAGCCAAAATGTAAGTTTTGAGAGCATTTGTTTCCTCAAACCCCTGTAACGAGGCACCACAATGGGGGTGGCTTGCAATAGTGGGAACGTAGGCTCTCACCGTCCTGAGCTCCCGGTGGGACACCAGGGTGAGGCAGGGCCAGGCCCCCTCCCGAGGCTCTGGGGAAAAACCCTCCTGTCTCTCCCCGTTTCTGGTGTTGGCAGCAATCTGTGGTGTCCCTTGGGTCATGGACCGCACACCGGGGTCTCCATCTCTGTGCTGTCATGGCCCTCGGCTCACCTGCTCTTCCTCTCTCTGCCCAAGTCTCTCTCCCTCCTCCCATGAGGACCCCAGCCCTGGATCACGGCCCGTCCTACTCCAGGGGGGCCGCCCCACCTTGACGGCATCTGCAGCGACCCTGCTTCCAAATGAGGCAGGAGCCACGGGCTCCAGGGGTTAGGACGTCAGCACATCCTTTTGGGGGGGGGTACAGTTCACCCCAGAACAGAATTTAACACAAAAGGTAGGTCTTTGTGACCCTAAATGATTGCTGCCACGTTCACTCCGGAGATGGGGAGCCAGAGCCATCTGGACGCCACAGCGAAGCCCTGAACTCCAGACATCCCGGATCTCGGGTACCCTGGAGTGTGGAGCGACGTGCAGGGCCCCCTGGAAGCCTCTCCAGGGGAGGCAGCAGGTCCCCACCCCAACTTGTCACTCCGGCCAGCACCCCCGCAGCACACCCTGCCCTCGCCGCCGCCCCTCCCCCACCCCTCCCCATCCAACGGCACCTGGATTATTTTATCAATATTCGTGGCACCATATTTCTAGCCGTTGGAAAGGTTAACATCCTTCAGCGGCCGTTTAAGTCCTTGCTGCCTTCAGATAATGCACTTCGCGGCAGCAAAGCACCCAACAAATTTCCTGCAACATTAGCTGCATTTAAAAGTATAATCTTATGCAGCTACACATTTCAGAATAATGGGGGAACGCGTGTATTTACAATGGAGGAAATAACACACGGTATTTAACACTCCTTAGGACGCTTGTCATTACTGAGCTGCGAATCTGAAGGCAGAGGCGGGGCCTGGAGCCGACCCCCAGAAGTGGGGAGCACCTGCGCCGGGGGGCGCAACCGAGCCCTGCGTTCCCAGAGGCTGAGGTTCCTCTAATGAGTGGATACGAGGAACGGAGATGTTTTTAAGCATAATTATGCCAAGCGGAATGGAAAGGCTTAGCCTGTGACGAGTGCACCCTGAGTGCCGGCAGCGGTGGGCTTCCTTATAAGGCTGGCCTCTGTGCCGCGGAGCAGAACGGCCTGCTGGACCCCGCGGTTTGTGTCTGGGGCTTTCAGTCCAGCACAAACAAAAACATGTAATTCCGGGCCACTCTTCCAATTCCTCACAGTCATTTTCGGCACCTTCCCTGTTTTTCTCTCTACTTTTCTTACAGAAGCAAGCGTCATTACGGTGGGTCTGAAGTGCACATTAGTGTTTGCAATCTACCCATGCTTTTCTTTAATATTTCATCATTAAATAGCAAAATAACCTGATATGATCCTAATTTAGTGCCAATTACACTGCATTGATCAAAGTGACCTTTTCATACTGGAGCACAAAAATCAATCCTGCTGAAAGCCAAATGTCAGGGGAGGAGAACAACATATAATCCGTGACAATCAAAACATTACTTACAAATGAAATCACCGATGGCCCACGCGCCAAGGCAGTTTCTGCATGACGGGCGCTGTTGGTGTTTACAGCTCTGGTGGGGGATTTTTGTTCCCTACCGTCTGCCTCCAGACACCGCAGTGCTCTGTTTCTGCTCCCACGACGATGAAGGCAAGTGGTTGAAGACCGGGGCTTGGTTCAAAGGAGAACCCCAGAAGGCGGCTGAAGTTCGTGACTCATTCCCGAAACACAAAAGAAGGGCCCTCGCAGATCCCTCGCTGGGCAACCTCAGAATTCCCCTAGAACTGGGGCACATAAAGCCAGTTTGATCCGATCAACACATCCCACCCAGTAAGATCCGCGAGGGCATGACTGGATGGTCTCTGTTTCCCAGGACGCACCTGGCTCCTTGGGACACACAGGCCCCTGGGGGGATGCTGATGCTCGGGGTTCAGCTCCCCGAACCTGCCGTTTGTAACAGGAGGGCAGCCCTGAAAAGCCTGGTGCCCATGTTCTTTCCCACGACCGTGTACATGATTCTGGGCAAGTCTCTGGGCCCCACGGGCTCTCATCACCTCACCAGCAAATCTGAGAAAGTAGTGGCCGTCTTGTGGACTGGCCTGTCACCAGAGCAAAATGATTTCCACCAGCAAAGCATTTAAAACAGTGCCCGGTGCATAATAAGACCTTAATAAATATTAACTTTTATTTAATATCTAATATTAAGCATTAATATTGAATAATACATTACATTATTTTTATATTTATGACATAAATTTATAAGTGACATAAATTTTTAATTTATATAATGTAAATAAATATTTAATATTAATAAATATTAGAGCAAAAACAAAGGGAAACGGATGAGTGTCCTTTCACCCGTGCATTAAGAAATAAGTAATCACCAAATTCATACATAACTTTAAAAAACCTATCCTGGACCTTACCTTCTGTACCTTAAAATGCCGGGCTGAGTTCACTGTGCACGCCCGAAACACATCTGTGTCCACTGCACTGCGGTCTTTGGAAGTCCTTTGACAAATGTGTCCGGCATTTCTTTCCAACGAAAGACAGACAGCTCCTTGCTTTTCCCTAAATGTCCCCAAATCACAAACAGGGTCAAAGTATCGGGAGTGTACGCAGTACCCCATGCGGCCTGAGCTGATAGATGTCGCCGCTGATGTCTGAATTCCGCGGTGGGCACAGTCTAAGGGAAGAGAAAATGTGGCTGCGTGGCCCCCACCTCAGATCAGGCCCCAGGGGCCGGGCAGTCGCTGCCGAAGGGGCACGGCTGTCGGTCCGAGAAGAAGGTTCAGTAAACGAAGACTCTGAACTGGGAAACCAACACCCTGCGGCCCAGAGCCCCAGCCTTCGAGGAGGGAGCGAGGTCGGCTCGTCCTGCTCTGCCAGCTCGACCAGCTCCGGCGGGAAGGACAGCGACCTGAGGACGTCCGCTCCGTGCTGGGGCGGGTCCCCCTCCGCCCCAGCCACAGCCTGCACCTGCCCCGGCCTCTAGAGGCCCCGCTGCTCCCCACCCTGCCTCGCTGCATCCGGGCTACGGTCCCAGGTCCCCCCTGAGCTGCCGGAGCTGGTTCTGGTCCACAGCTCCCGAGGAGGGACATCCCGGCCACCTGCGTGGTCCCCAACGTGGCGGGCTCCCAGGGAAGCGCTCGGTGACATCCCAGCTCTGGTCTGGAGCCAGATCTGATTCATTCCACGCTGAGACAGAATCAGTTTCCAGTTTAATTTAGAAGAATTGTGCGGGCGGATTGTTGAGGTGACTCCCTTTTTTTTTTTTTTAACTTGTTTTTCAATGCAATTTGCAGCTTAACAGCCACACTATAAATGACATGATTAAGTTTTATATATTTCTGTATATTTGATGTATTTACCCAAATGCAGCTGTCATTTTGTATATGGTTTCAGATGCTTCGAGCTCAAGCAGCCATTCGTGGTGATCACACTTTCCGGGGGGGAGCTTTGCGTTTTCTTTCTTTCTTTCTTCCTTGTTCCCCCCTTTTTTTTTTTTTTTAAATAAATGCTCTAATACAAACCTGAAACACCCAAACAACACATTGAAGATTTATATGTGAGCTTCACCAAAACCAGTTTTTACTCTCACAGAAAATACAAGTATCAGAAAAAAAAAAGAAAGAATCGCCTCCGGGAAATTCTCTCTTCCTAATCTACCACTTGCGAGTTCTCTGTCCCATGCAGCATCTGTCCCAGCAGGACCAGTCCGGCCACTCTCACCATCATGGTGGCTGGGCTTTAGGGCCACTCGGAGGAGGCTGTTTGCGGGAAGCCGAGGGCCTGTGCTCTCAGGCCTGAGAAACACATTGGCACATTCCATTTTGTGTTCTGCTATCATTAAAAAAAAAAAAAAAAATTCTGATTAAAAAGCAATTCCAGTGAAGATTGTTTTTATAGACACAAAAACTTGTAGTCTACTTCACATCCCTTATGATATGACTCTAATTAACCTTATAATAAAACATGCAGAGGAAGAGAGAAGCATTTAATCACCCAATGGTCCCTCCCTGCAAGCCGACCATTTGCACATTGTGCTTCTGATTTTGTCAAATAAGTGACTGATTTTTTTTTTTTTTACCTTTATTCGGAAGTTTTGGTGTATGTAAAGAACATACTAATCTTTACGAGATTGGGCATATTTAGTGTGGCCTCCGTTATGTTTTCTTGGGCTCCCTGACATTCCAGTACGAATGGGCATGTCTGGAATTTTAAGGAGTGAGCAAGGAGCGAACACAGTGCATTATTTGGTTAAGAAGAACTATAGGGTAGAAATGCTGCACGTTTATAAAGATATTTCTTATTATTTTTAAAGTAAGGAATGCAGAGGAAATTTAAGAAGAAATGAGGTAGGATTACAGGGAAAATAATTGGGAAAAGCAATAACTGATACTCTAAGTAGATTGAAGTCGTGGCAGAATTGAGAGATTCATCATCATTCCTATTTTTAAAATTCCAAGTTTCTCCGAGTCTCACTATATGTTCTTTTGAAATGAAATACCACCCAGCCTCGTGTGACACTTTCTTCTTCAGTGGGGATTTTTTATTTCCTTTTTCTTTTCTTCAGCATGGCAGATTAGTTAGTTCTGCTAGACTGCCCAGTAAGAAGCCCGTCCGCGCCTTTTTATATCATGCCTATCACTCCACTAAATGCATTTAATAAGCTGATTTGAAATCTTTACAGATTTTTCTATATAAACTGATAGTTTTTAGCAGTACTGTTTTTCTCTAAAATTAGGTGTTTGCTGTCTTGCTTTAAATGGATTTACTTCATATCAGTAAAATACTGAGGGGGGATATTTGTCTCATGTTACATTTATTCTGTGTGTGTGTGTTCTTTCCTAGATGATCAGAAAACCTTCCTAAATTTAATTCCCACACACTATGTCAAACTAATCATTGTACAAGTAATAAATCATGGCCTATTAAAGAAACCAAATTTTCTGGACCCTAAGATTGGAAAATTATTAACCTAATTCTTTACAAATTGCACAGAAGATAATATCTGATAATCCATTAAGCACAACTTAATCAATGTCTTCCATCATAATGCAAAATGTACTGATAAGCATTCAAGCTCTGTTGATTAAAAGGGTATAATGTAATAGTGTCTATAAAATTCAGATTGCTGGAAATGAATATCTTGCTAATGGAACAAGCCAGTAAATTAGGTTCTCCTTACCCGTTTTAAAATATATTTATGCTATGATAAAACAAGAGGCAGCAAAACACCTAACCCAAGAAAACATGAGTAGGGTCAAGTTCACAACAGTATTTAAGGAGAATGATTTTATACACCTCTCACTCTAGGAAGGGGCTTGCATTAAAATTACCTAAACTTTGTGTTTCTCTAGACCACCTCTGAAATGAATTTACTGCTATAAACATACCTTCATAGGCCAGGAGCTTCTGCATAGCCTAAAATAGACTAAATGATGGGGAAACAAATCCAGTGATTTTAGCAGTGTTTCATGACCCTGTGTTTGCTGGGTTGGTCCAAATTGTTTTAAAATGACACATTGCAACATGTAATTTTATTTCAAATTAGAGCGTTTTTTTTTTCTGTACAATAGTTGATTTTTGTATAGTTGATGTGATAAGATACATTAATTTTCAGATGCAAAATACTCTGTCCTGATTTCAGTAGCATTTCCTTCTCCCTGTATCCCAAGTAACCTGTCAGTGTTGCTTCAGCTAACTGACCTCCAGATATGTGCGCTTCCGTCTGTATGTAACTGTACACCGTGTACGTCTTTATGAAATTGCACGATTTATGCAGAGCGTAGAGATGTCCACATTATTTACACAGACCCTGATGCCTCAGAGCTTGGTTTGAAGGGGAAGCAGTCGTCTACATATTCCCAAATATGGGGGGAAAAAGCATGGGATCTTTGCACGTACGTACGTATACAGAATGGCTCTTTAAGTGGAGATGGGTTTGCTAGCCTACTTCCTTCCCCTCCCTTAAAAGTTAAGTTTTCTTTATTTACACAAACACGAGTATTTTGCCATTCTAATACATCATTGATCCCGATTTTGCAAACGCACTCATTTCTCTCAAATAATAAAGCACCGGCACATTAAGAAGCAGCGTCTGTCCCTAACAGTTAAGGTTCTTATACAGAAGGACAGTAAAATCGGGGAACGAGCGTCTGGCGGGGGACCAGAGGCGGCTCTGGTGCTGGGGTAGACGTGGGAAGAGCTAATAATGTGACACGGAGCGGTTCTTTAGAAGAACGTATGCTGTCTAATAGTCTTCCTTTTCAGTTATAAAAAGGTCTTCCAATCTGAACAGACAAAGCTATTCCAGTAGTTCTATTTGTTTAAGAAAATAGGTCTGAATTGATGAAACTAATCATTTTATACTAAGTGCTCTTTGTAAAGACAATTGCTGATTGCGTGCCCCTTTTGTAGCTGTAGCTGAGCCTGAGACGGTACAAAATAACCATCTTGCCAGTTGTCACAACTATTTGCTCATTCTTTAATTAAACATAATATAGAAAACAGTATAATTCACATCTAATTAGAAATCAACTTCTTTTGACGGTGAACTCTTCCGGAGCCGATGTCAAGGAGCATGTTCGGAGATGTCGTGTCTGCCAAGGTTATTTTCTTCCTGGCCTGCCTCCAGTTCATATCTGAGATCACGGCACCTATTTCTTGATTTTTTAAAAGAAATTCTTCGGAGCTGCCTCCCATGGCTTTGCGAGCGGCAATGATGATGATGTTGTTAGTGCAGGAGACTCCGCTCCATCCAGGCTGGTTCCATTAAAGTGTGTCTGATCAGGACTGTGAATCTCCTTTTGTACTAGAATTAAAACAAGTTTTTCCACTCAATAAAACAGATAATGAACGCAAAAATATGCCGAAATCACAGTGACTTAACACTTCTCACCTCTAGCAAATCACCAAGAAGGTTTTTAAATGCTCTGCAAGCATATTAATTTGATATTCATTTGCCAAGTCATTTCCTATAGTAAATCCTTGACAGCCGAAGCAGTTGGACAGCCGTCTTGGAGGGCGCGTTCCCACTCCTCTCACGGTCTCGTGCGGTAGGCGACGGCCACCCGCCTTTCAGATACAGGAAATGGAACCAGAAAAAAAAACCTCTACAGATGCCGCCAGGGAGCAGAGAAGCCTCCGACCTGTTACTCTGCGAGCTTTCACTGAGCACTAATCCCTGCAGATGCTACGGGTTCTGGCCCCGACGGCCCAGCGGCGTCTCCCAGGGAGCATGCACTCACTACGACAGAGACCAAGGGATGGTGGCCAGGCCCTCTCTTGTCAGGGTTGCAGTGGGCACGTGCCCTTGGCACAGGGCGGGTGAGGGAGGCCGCCGTGGGAGAAGAGAAGGCCTTTTGGAGGACGCTCGGGGTTATTTGGGATCTGTAGGACACGCAGGGGGAGAGAGCACTTCGTGGGGAGGTGGATGGGGAAGGAGGAGCCCTGCCTGCGAGGGGCAGGGCGGAGAGATGTCTCCCAGCCGCACCGGGCAGCGTGCGTCCTCGGTAATTGCGACTTAATGCTGGGTTTGTCCCCGCCGTCCTGTTATTCACGCGTCTCCCCTGGATATCTGGCAGCCACGGGGAAGAGTGCATTAAGCACAAATACAGATTAGGAAACAATGAAGTTAGGCACATTAGCTCAGGCTTGCTTTCTGCAGCAAAAGGCAGTTGCGTCTAGAGGAAGGGGATCCGTACCCTAGCCTCAGCCTGGGAGTAGCCGCGGTAATGGCCCGAAGGACGCCCGAGGCCATTGGGACCAGGGCTGCCCTTCAGCTGTGGCCTGTGAGGGCGCAGTCCTCACTGACCGAGTCGCACCCGCAGCTCTCCCTTAGTCCATCCATTCCTGCTCGCCACATTTTGGGTTTTTTAAATTTTGTTTTGTGTTCCAAATTCCTGATGCTGGTTGCTACAAACCCAAATCCTTTCTTCAGAGTAAGGAACTACAAAGAAGGAAGGAGCCATCGAAACACAAACATTCCTTTGACCATGCCACTGATTCGCATTTTCCAACCTCATCCACCTTTTCCAAAAGCTTGGAGCGAAGGCTTTGGGGAGCACCAGGGTGAAAGAGGGTGGCCCCACAGTCTGTCCCAACATCTCCTTCACAGGGGAGACTTACGGAGACGGGGCCCTATCCCAGGCCCACCGCCTGGGAAAGTGCATGGGCTCCCAGGTCTGGAGGCTCCCGGGAGGACACCGCTTTCGGAGTGAGCGCCGGTGGCAGAGTGGGCCATCACGGCCCTGAGCCCAGCAACCCCGGGGGGCAGGCCGGCTGCGGTGGGGCAGCGAGGCCGCTCATGTGGTCAGCTTCTCCACCCGTCCGGCGTGCAGACGGGACGGCATGTCTCCCCGGGGAGCACGTTCGGGGGAGTGCGCCCGCAGACAGGCATGCCGGCGTGGGGTCAGGGCGACCCGCCCCGCTCGAGTGCGGACAGCCGCTTACGGGTCTACTCACAGCGACCCCAAGTGTCAGCACGTTTGCAAGAGGGCAATTAGGAATGCAAATGTCCAGTTACCTCCGGCCGGGGTTCCAGAAACAGACAAAACAGAGCCGTGTTTCCGTGGGGCTGGGCTCCTGAGGGGACCCCCCGACTTGGAGAACTTTGTTTGGATGCCTCGGCTAAAGATGGTGGAACTAATCCCCACTTGAATGGGTGATTGTTTATTTCTGCTTAGCGTGAATCAGAGTTAATTGTTCTGAGTAGCCTTTCATGGTGGCTGTCCGTGCTCGGGCCATCTGCTGTGACGGCCCGAGGTCCCCACTTGTGGCTTTTAATCTGGGCTTCCTCCCTCGCCCAGGGAGGCCGGCCCTCGGAGTCAGCCCTCGCTGATTAACGGAGCTCACGGCCAGAGATCCCATTCAAAGGTGAGCTGGCGTGGAAGGCTTTGTTCCTCAAACTAGAAACACGGATTCCCGCCGTCGGCCATATGTTTCCACGAAGAGGAACAGCAAGAGTGGCCCGATCCTTGGTAAACACGGAAGTGACCCTGAGACGGGAACTGAAAGGTCCCCCTCGGGGACACGTACAGGAGGTTGGGGCTTGGAGAGCTCTGGGTTTAAGGGTTAATCATTAGGATGCTAAATGATATAAAATCCTTTGCAGATTTTTTAAAATAATTTGATTGTATCAAGTATCCCCTCCCCCGAGGGGAATAAAGATACTGAATTTTAATATATAAACTCACTGGACGTGTGTACATGTTGACCGTGACCTCCGGCAGACTCTGTGGCCATTCCTGCTGTGGCCAGTGGAGCTGTCCCAGGAGCAGGGTCTGAGGAGTGCCGCGGGTCTGGAGTCCAGGGCCTGGGGGGCTGGGGGCTGGGAGCTGGGGTCCGGGGGCTGGGGGCTGGGGGCAAAGCCCGCACAGGTTTGCAGTTCCGTCAAGGCAGGTCTGTGGGGCTCGCAAGACCTTTGTGAGGAAGAGCTCTGGAAAGGTCCCTGGAATGGAAGGTTGAGTTTCTCACTCACCTGCAGAGATAGAACAGCCCCACTCAGTACTGCGTGAGGCCCGAGGATTCAGGAGCCGATGAGCCCCAGGCCCTGGTCCCAGGCCCCCCCGCCGCCAGCGCGCCCCCGCCAGCTAGGCGCTCGCCCCACACCACCCACTGCCCAGGCTCAGGGCCCCGCCGTGACGTGCCCCGCATCAGGTCCCCGTGGCAAGCCCGGGCTGTTTCCTGTGCTTCTGCCGGGCTGCGAATCGGGTTCGCATGACCCCGCCTTGGGTTCTATCACTTTGCAAGAGCAACTCCCAGAACTCAGAGAAGCGTTCATTTACCTTCGCGGGTTTATGAGGAAGGACGTCCGGGAGGATGCAGATAAAAGGACAAAGGGTCCAGGGTCCAGAGGAGAGGCACCTTCTCCCACCCGCCAGGTGCTCGCCCACTCGAAGGCTTTGAGCCCCTCCTCCAGGGCGTCCTGGGGCCTACACTTTGCAGATTAAGTCCCTGGCCTTTCGGGACCAGTGCAGTCTCCCGTCCCCTCCTGTCCGTAGCGCTCCCAAAGTCACTTCCTTCACAGAGACCCAGCTGGGGTCGGCTCGTCAGAAAGTCAAGACACCCTGACCGCCCTCATCCCTTCAGGAATTCTGAGGATTCTGGGTGCTCGGTGCTGGCAATGGGGACAAAGAACAAACGTGTTTCTGAGATCAGTGCCGCCTCCCGGAGGCTGCTGCTGCACCGGCGCTGGAAGCGGGGATCCCTGGAGTCCATGGTGGGGCCACGGACAGTCCGTGCTGGAGCTTTTCGGGTTCCCTGGCCCTGCACGGGGCCCCGCTCCCAAGCAGCTTCTTCCCCGCCTTGCCCTCTTCCACACTCACCCAGGGTCCCAGATGGGCCAAGCTGCTGGAATCCCCTCCCCATTATGGCCAAATGCACCCGGCCCGGATGTCTTCCTCCTTCCCTCTCCCGGGCGCTGCCGGCGGAGGCGCGACCCCGGGGACGGTCTCCGTGGATAGTGGTGGCTTCAGTTCTCCTCACTTTACGCTTCCTGCTGAGACAATCCTGTCACAATGGTGTGTCATCAGGTGTGCAGAGTCCATACCTGGGGCAGCCCAAACAATGGATGGTTAATACTCACAACTCCAAAGCTCAAGTCCAAGGTCATGGCCCCTGCAGACGGGGTCCCTCGGGAGAGCCTCCGGTCCGCCGTCCTGCTCGTCTGCCCTCCCTTCCTCTTCTTGGGGCAGGGGGTTCTGATCCCATCCCGGGGCCTCCCCCCTTGGGACCTCATCCAAGCCCCAAACCCTGTCCTGCAAATACTACCACGTTGGAACCAGGGCTTGAATACGCGAACTTGGGGCAAGCACAGACTTTCAGGTCACAGCACCCTGGTGATGGGGACCCTGGGGCACCTTCGCTCTCTTTGCCCTGAGGCTCCCCACACCCTGGTGTCTTCCTCACATCTTACTGGGGAGCTTCCTTCCCACTGGGACCGTCCAGACTTTGTGAATGGACCCTTGTGAGGGAGCATGTGCTGTTGCATTGACGGAAGGGTATTTGAGCATTTGTTCACAGCGTCTCTCTCCTCCTGCCACACGCTCCTTGAGAGTAGAGCCTGTCCGGTCATTAAGACATCGGTGGGTTCGCACAGACAGCAGCTCAGGGCAGCCTCGCAAGAAGACCTTGCTGGAGGAAGGAGGGAGTGGGCCAGTGCACCCTGTGCCGCCGGCGGCTGGTGTGGCACTCTGGGGGGTACCGGGGGCTCCTTTGGAGCACGACGTCACTCCGTGCGAGGAAATGAAGCTCCGAGAAATTAATGAAGCCCCTGCCCCAAGTCATTGGAGACACATGTAAAGAGACGATGTGGTTCGAATTCAGGAGACACCGACATCACGTGGTGCAGCTTTGCGGAACCCTGGATTTCCCATTTTGAGATAAAACGTGGCCTTTCCGTTGACAGCCTACAGGTGTGGTGGGGTAGGCATTTGACCTTGTCCCAGAAGAAGTCTGGCCTTTGTCTCAGCTCGTGGGACGTCATTGTTTCCCTGGGAGCTTCGGGGTGGACACAGAGATGGAGCTGAACCCCATGAAGGACAACCGACAATCCATCCCGTCTGGGTCCTGGGAGCCCACGAACATTTCTGGACACTGGGGCCCGGGCCAGCTTCCCGTCTGGCCATGCTCCACACACACACTGCTGCTCCCCGATGCTGGGAGTGACACAGCTTCGCCCCGGGGCGGGAGGCCGGGGAACCTCTAGGCATGGGGCTTCCCTGGAAGTCGTCCTAGTAGACGCTCGTTCCCTCGTTTCTTTTCATCAAACTCCGGAAGATAATCAAAGATGAGCAACAGACAAGATCACTGGAGACGTGCGTTTACTGCATGGCAGGCTGGACTTGTTCAAGGTCAGCTTTCTCGAGGTTCGCTCAGCTACCTGGAAAGGTCACTGGAGGCGTGTCATCACAGGGCATGAGATCCCCAGATGGTCACTGGGCGTAAGCTGGAGTGTGTGTGTGTGTGTGTGTGTGTGAGAGAGAGAGAGAGACAGACAGACAGACAGCCTATGGGGGAGTGGGATGCCCCTCCCAGCTTCCAAACCCTTCTTTTGAAACCAAACTTATCAAATCATATCTCCAGAATCTCTCAAGGAGGGGATTTGTTCTGGTCAACTGAGGTCTTTTCGGTTTTATATGAAACACATACACATATTAATACAAATAGCTACGAGTCTGCAAACACTTGAGATGTTTGGAGCTTGAGACACAAAGCACATGATGAAAATGTGTTGAGCGCCAGCGTCTGCTGGTGTGGCAGAATTCACTCTTAGACGACCCACACGACCCACACGGTATTTGCTGTGACCCTGAGACCCAAGGACGCCACACGGTAAGTGTGCGTGCTTGTGCTTTCCTGTGTCTGGTGGGGATGCCAGGACCGATCTCCGCAAGCATCCTTACCGATGCGGAGACCGACGCTGGGCAGGGATTAGGGATGCGCTCGCTTGACAGCAAGGAAGATCCGACACAGCCCTTCGCCTGGAAAGCCTCTTCCCCTCTATTCTGTGACATTGTTTCAACACGCTTGTGTGCTCGTAAGTGTTTCCATGGGCAATAACAGCTGTTATTTCCTTACAACAGTCTCCGCCTTGGACCCTCTGCTAACCGTATGAATCGCATTTTGCCTCCACAGATGCCGCGAGACGCAGGCGTCTTTATTCATCCAATATGATAGGGAAAGAAATTGAATGAAGAAAGGTTAACCGGCTGGTGTGGACGTTAGAAGTCAGTTAAGAGGCCGACAATTTGAACCAATTCAATCAGTTTGAGTCCAGAGCCTCTGGCGTGTGTGCAGACCCCCCTGTCTCCCCCAGTCTGCTAGGAGATGGTCTGGGGTCTGTGACAGCAGCAGGGGCACGGCGAGGAGCTGGCATCTGGCCTCTGCCTTCCCAGGGATTTGGAGCTCCGGAGCCTTGACCGAATCTGCCTGTGGCCACCCCAGCTGACGTCCCTCCTGCTGTTAAGCTGCGGTCAGGGCCAGTGGCCTCTGACTATGGTTCTCTGAGGGGACGGCCACCTTCCAGAACCTTCACCCATGACCCTCCCGGATACGGGGCCCTGCGCGGGACCTCAGACCCGCACTAGAGACATGCTTTATTGCTTTATTTGTTTCTAATCTGGACAGAGGCCCTGCCTGGCCTTCGGTGGCGGTTTTGTCCGGTTGGGCATTTTTGTTTTCACTGTAGCTGCTTATTTTTACTGCTTTATCTTTGCCTTTTATTGAGTAATTTTTTTCCAGCTTACTTTACCTTGTTTGTTTGTTCCTCTCTTATCTATAACTTGTCCCTGGGAAATAAGAAGTGACAGCCTGAGATTTGAAGGCTGACCCCGGCGACACAGGGAGGGCTTGGGACATTCTCAGTGGTTCTGAGTTCAGCAGAAGCCCGACAGCAAGCAGGTACCCGATGGCCGCCCTGGGGAAGCGGCCGGCTACAGCACTTCTAGAAATTTCATAGCAAGTGTGCCCTGGGATCATTCACGCCTGTGGCCTGACACCATGCTCCCCTGACCTGGGGCGGGGTCCCACCCGGGGTGGAACACTGTGTTCCACGTACAAAGCCTCTGCAGCGGCCAAGCCAGTGCGCTCCCCGTCCCCAGCCTCACCAGGCACACCCCCGTCTCTCCGCCCCTGACTGTGGCGGTGTCCACCTTCCATACTGCCTGTCCACCTTGGGCACCTCCTCACCTCACACACTCGCTCTGTGAGGTCTGCCCCTGGGGTTCCCGCTGTCCCAGAAGACTGTGGGCATTCGCAGTGCGTACATTTGCACAACTCTCCAGTCCCACGCTTACAATCGGATTGTCCTGGCAAGGATCTCACTGACTTGCCAGCATGGACCATAGGCCATAAGAGAAATACAAAAGGTAGTCAAGACGTGAAGAGGAAAGAGATGCATGTGCACCTACCGTGGAGGGTAGCGTCGAAATCGTGATGGACCAACTGAATTCCAGAACTTCTTGTGATCCAAGGTAAACAATAAAACATGAGCTTCCCAGAATCGACCACCAGAGAGAAGGCATTCCTCGTGTTTCTAAACTGCCTCCCTGCTATGGGCCCAGCCCAGGCTGGAGCGCTCAGATTGTCCTGCACTCGGGGACTCAGTGCCTGGGACCTGGACATGGCCCATGCGCACTGACTGTGGGGACGGAGGCCGTCCCTGGATTGAGTTGAAATGCCTGCACATACACATGTCCTTCTCTGTTCCAAGGAGAAATTCTCGTAACTTCACTGAAGTCTCATAATTCTCTCTCCTTGCACATTGACCTCAGCGGCTACCAAGGGTTTATTCCGCTTTGCAACTTGTTGACCGAGTTCTTGCTTGAATTTGGAGCACGACTTCAGGGTAAGTCTGCACCATGAGGAATGATATTTGATGATTGAAAACAATCTTAAAAATGAGTCCTTATGCTTTTAATAATATAATTGGTATATATTCAAAGTAGTAACAAACAAACTAGGTTGCTTAAACCACAGAAAGCTATTCCTTCACAGTTTTAAGGCTAATAGTACAAATCAAGGTGTCCGCAAGGCTGTGCTCACCTGAAGCTCTAGCGGGCAAGGCCCCTTTCCCCTGGCTCGCAGACACAGCGCTGAGCTCTGTCCTCCTCGGCGTGATGCTCTTTCCTGTGTGCAAATTCCTCTCTTCTTGAAAGGACACCAGTCATTGGGTGGGGCCCCGCCAATTCCAGTGTGACTTTGTCTGAACCGGGACACATATGAAAAGACTTGTTTCCAAAGAAGGTCCCATTCCAAGGGCCTGGGTGGGCAGGGGTTTGGAGGGCATGGATTTCAACCCAGCACAACTGGCTAACATAGGCAGGCATTGCAAAAGGCGTGCTGCCCGAGTGACGTTGCTAACGTTGGAGTCCTTTGGTCTTAGAGACCGCAGTGATGCCGAGAGCCGAGCTGTGTCGTCTGAGAGACAAGATGGCTTGCTGCGGGGTACACAGCCATGGTCTTGAGACCTGGAGATGGACGGGCTGGACGTTCCTGGCCCCCCACTTCCCATCTCTGGGGAATGGGCAAGTCACTTCACCTCCCTGAGACCATGTTTCTCCAAGTAAAACTACTCAACAAATACCTATTTCAAAACTACAGTGCACTGGGTATGGGCCATGCCCTTAATAAACAGATTGATCTTCACGAGAGGCAGCTAATTTAGTGGGACAAGGAAACGTATGGAAGTCACAAAGGAAGACAGAGGACTGGAGAACAGTTTCCCCTGCTCTGGCCGAGGGGTTAGGTCACCATCAGAGAAACAGGAGGGGGGACAGGTGCGCCGAGCCTCTGGAGTTGCCGGGTGAAGTTCCCTGCGCTGGAGCGAGCATGAGCAGACAGCAGAGGTGAAGACCACGGGGCGCGCTCGGGGCCGTGACGGAGAGAGTGGGGCCGGGGAGGTCGGGGAGTGGGGAGGTGCAGAGCCCCATGAGGTTAACTCTTCTGCGCATGGGAGCGGCCCCAGGGTCGGAGGTCTGAGTTCCGGCACACGAATCTGGGCTCCTCGGAGAAGTGGGTGGGGTGGAGAGAGATTTACCCAGGAATCGAAGTTAGTTGCTTCGGTGGCGGTACTGGGAGAGGGAGGACCTAGCAAGAAGCAGAGACAGTGCGTCCAGGGGGCCGATGGCGCCCAGGCTGCGGGTGGGCCAGGGCGGGGCTGGAGGGCGGACAGGTGTATTTGAGCATGGCGGGGCTGGAGCTTGGGGCCGGAAGACACGTGAGCCCAGCCTGGTCCATGCGGACCAGCCCCCTTCCCCGGAGTGCAGATGCTAATCCACCTGCCGGGAAGAAGGGACTGAGGCGGCCGGGACGAGGAGGGAGAGGTCCTGTCCAGAGGATGGAACGCGGAGAGCGCTGGACGCCACCGGGTCAGGCTGGCCTGGGGCCCCTGCGGCGTGACGGGCGTCACCAGCCTTCATCTCCTCCCGTCCAGGTGGTAGAAGCTCTGGCGCGCGCACGTCCTAGACCAGCGTGTTGAGATTAGCCAGCGGAGCCTGGACACGGGAGACAGAATCGCTTTCTGCTGTTCCAACGGGGCTTGGGGATGCCGCAAGCCTTCCTTTGTGCTTCTCATTTGAACAGAGGCTGATTAGAGGCGAGCCCCGGGGCAAGCGGGTAGCCTCCATGGAAGGAGGGTGGAGGCCCGGATCCCGCCCCCCGGAGCACTGTGGGGGCCCAGGGCCATGACCACGGCCGCGCAGGCAGGTCCCCCAGCACCCGGCCAGCCCTCTTCACCCTTGGGAGCCAGGCAGGGCCCACACTGTTCGTTTCTCGCGCGTGCCCTCCTGCCGCGGCCTCGGCAACAAAGGGAGTGCGAGCAGACCCAAGTCACCCCCGTGACAAACAGCAAGCGCCCCCTCTGCTCCCGTCTCCCGTGACTAAGCGGTTACATTCTCCCCAACCGGAGAGACAGATGAAGCGAGTTTATTAATAAAAGTCCCGTCAGGGAGATTGGAAATGAATGATTAGTGAGATCCACTCCATTTTACTTATAGACAGACCCCCCTCATGGAGAGGCATCTGGGAAGGGCAGGAATCCCCGAGAAGGTTGGGGATGGAAGCATCTGGAAGCTGTTTGCGATATGGATTAGGAGTCGAGCTGCACTCAGACACCGCCTCCAGCCACACAGGCTCGCTCTGCGGAGGGGAAATATGCTGCTTGTTTACAGTGTTCCTTTTCCCTTTGCTTGTTATCTGTTTTATTTCTTCCTCGGTGCCGCCCCCCCGCCATTCATGTGCAATTACGTCTGCACAGATCTGCCAGCTGCGGGGCTTGTTAACCGCGCTCACCTCGCAAGCTGTCGGCAGAACTGCCAGGGAGGAGGCCGGGCCGGGCACACGTGTTTACATCGTCTTCCGATTTGGCGTTTAGAAAAAAAAAATGTGGTTTTCTTTTCTTTTCTTCTTTTTTTTTTTTTTTTTTTTTTTTTTACTATAGACTGGCCAGAGCAAGCGAATGAGAAATGTGGGCACTGAAGACACATCCGTGAGCGCACACGTGCTCGCACACACAGTCTAAGCCGCACACACGCGTGGCATCCCCGGCACACGCACACACACGCGTCTCACACACGCACACGCTGGTGCTCATCCCCACGTCCAAGGACAGAGGCCATTGTTTTCTTGCATGATTTGCGCATCTCTTCAAGACTCCTGCAAATTGAATTTTTAAGTCTCCGATTTCTACATCTGGAAAACATTCTCCGGGGGCCTTTTTATGAATGTTGCCAATTCCATAATTTGTGAAGTATGATTGTTCTGAGACAATACTGGTCTCTTTGATAATAGCAAAATGTCTCCCATTTTTCACAAATGACTCAGAAATCATTGCGGCCGATGAAATCCGTCCACCCCAAGTTAGTGATGCGAGTTCTTGCCTTCGCTCTGTAAGGAGGAATAATCACAAATCCGATTTTATCTTTGACATCTAACAGCAGCAATGAGTGAGTCGACTTGACGGGAGGCCCATGCTGTGGGGCGGCCATAGAGGCCAACGTGGGAACAGGCCACCTCGGTGCTGGGCAAGAGCCGAGGAGGGGCCCTTTGGTGCACGAGCTTCTGCCTCTTCCTCTGTGGGTGACCTTAGGCAAGGACACTCCACACGCTCCCTGTGAACACCAGGAAAAGGGTTCAGCCTGTTTTTAGTGCTCGCTGTTACACACGCCAAATTGTCCCAGCGTTGGCTTCTCTCCTGCCCAACAGCCATTCACATTATTTTTCTCTTCTTTGTCCTTTCCTGGTTCCGGAGCTTAGAAATCCTGTGTGTGAGTCTTCCTGTCTATAGTTGGGATCTGCAAGTTTCCTGTAAAGGGCCAGTGGCAAATGTGTCAGGTTTTGCAGACCACAGGGCCTCCGTGGTAACTACTGGACCCCTCATTGTCATGCAAAGTGGCCTTGGACAATATATAAATGAACCAGTGTGGCTGTGTGCCAATAAAACTTTATTTGCAAAACAGGTGGTGGCTGGAGTTGGCTCACAGTCCCCACAGCTGGACTAGAGAGGTTTTTCTGGGCACCGAGCGACTTCTATGGATATCATGAAGACTATTTTAGATATTAAAAGTATGCTTACTGCAAATTAGGACATCCACAGTTGTACAGCCAGAGTATTTGGTGTCCTAGTCAGATGGTGCCCTGGCAGTATTTTCTGTGCCCCTGGAGCAAAGCAGAGACCATCTCAACTCTTAATAGTCAATACAACTCATTTATTTCTATCTCCTATAACTTTTCTGGGAATAACATGTGCCATCCAAACTCTTAGGTGCATAAAACATAGCACAACATAACAAATGCTATCTGCAATCATACGAAGGTTCGTAATTTAGCTGCGTCGATGAACATAAACAAGACTGAAAACAAGGACTCATGTGTTTTTATTATTATTATTTCTTCTCTTTTCTTTTGCTTTCTTTCTTTTCTTTTCTTTTCTTTTTTATACTGTATGAGTGAAAGTTAAATAACAAGAAATGGATGGTTGCATTCAGCAAATAACTAATCTAACGGGAAGGTCGGTAGAGCTCGGCCACGACACAGATCATTAACGCAAAACCCGAACAGCTCCCTGAAACTTATATTTCTAGAAGTTTTGCTTAGACAAGTAGACGTGTGAAGGAAACTATTCACATCTGTAATATCAGAACACAGAAGTCAAGATAATTTAAAAAGTGGTGGACCTGTTGCCTTTGAAAAAATACTTACGTTTTGAAGATACTTTCACAGATGAATTTGGTTTCACCTAACTTAACTCTGTGTAGATGGCCGGATTTTTAAAACACTAACAGATTGTAAAACTTACCGGTGTTTCAGGTCAAACATGTACCCCCAGCAGCTCCAGTTTTCCTGCCGTCCGTCTGTGTGGCTCACTGGGCAGCACGTGTGCGAGGGCGGTGCGGCCCCGGATGCACAGATCTACTGCCCAACAAGCAATCACCATTCTAATCTTCTGGTGTGCATTCACTCACTCACTCAACAACCTCATTCACTGAGGACCAGCTTGGTGTCAAGCGCCGCGCTTTTCGGGGGATACAACATTGACCAGGATCTCCGTTGCTTACGGTCCAACGAGGGAGGCAGGCACGCCCGCGGCTCGTGTTGCCGGTTGGGAAGTGGGCACCGCAGAGGAACACACAGTGGTGGTGTTCAGTCAGCAGTGGTGACGGACGGGGCACCGACCAAGATCCATTGCCAGCGGTAGTCACAGGGGGAGCCGGGGGTGTTTACCTACCCCAGCACCGGAGAGACAGTTGCGTCGAGTTCCCGTCCTGCCTGCGGAACCTCGCAGCCGTCGGCATCAAACACTAGGAAGCGACTTTTCAGCTGACGCTTTGACAATATCAGCTGCACATCTGGGCCTATACCCAGCTTCAGAACTGACGAACCTTTAGGGACACACTCCTGTTTCATAAACTTCAGCTAAGCTTCCCGCGTCTTGCAGTGCAATGACCTGAAGGAGACCGACATTTCTGCCATCGTGACACTGACGGAGAGCGCGAGGTCATGCCGGTATTCCCCTTCGTGGTGAATGATGTCATCTTGTCGCCTTCGCTCAAACGCCCATCCCCGCATCCCCGCACCCCCGCACCCCTGCATTTGTTCATTTATTCATTCCCTCCACAAGTTTTGTTGAGCAACAAGCATGATGCTTCTTCTGGATAATACAAAATCAAATTCCTTACTCTCAGATGCTCCGAGCCCAGTGACAGCAGCAGGCACAGTCGTGGCTGGGGGCAGGGACGGCTCTGTGCACAGCAGATCATCAGCCTAGAAGAAAAGCACCTGATCCAGAAAGGAAAGACTTTTCTGCACTAGAGATGCTGTGGACCAGGCTTACACAGTGGCAATTTGCCGGTTTGCCGGGATGGGCATGTGTGGCAGAAAGGTTCTTGGAGGAAAGCACACGGAGGCAGCCTAGGTTTGGGTTTCCGCCTCACTTAGTATTCCTGCAGCCACGGGCTACCATGCATGGGACCACGATTTCTGGATCACACTGAACATTACTGTTAATATTTTACATCATTCTCCATCTGCTAATGTGATGTACATTATCAGCTCTTCTTAAAAGATGGTGAGTGTTCTGTTTCCAAGGTGTTGATCTACACTCTTACAGTATCACTTAAAGCAATAAAAATTAGGCGGTTTAAAAGTAACAGAGTAACCAAGGAGCGGGCGGCTTTATCGGCGTATGTAAATGAGAAGCCCAGGGGGACGCGACTGCCCCCATGTCCTCTCCGCAAGGTGACCGCTCCACTCCCCTCCCCACTGCCTGCTTTGTCGCTGCAAGATGGCAGCTGCGGACCGTGCGTGCCCAGCCAGAGAGACCGGCTCGTTTGCTATGTCTTGCAAACATTTCGACAGTCATTTAGGTTTAGGCTTTATGACTAGGTTTAAGCTAATTACAGCAGCAAGTAGGCCAACTTGTCGTAGGGCACAGATCTGGGCCTGGTTGCAGAGCCGACCTCCCAGGACCACAGGGCTCCTGCAGAAACCTGGGAAGGGGGCGGTGGAGGGAGACCGCCCGATGGTTTCTGGACCAGTTCGACACGCCAGCCTTGCTTTGCAGCACCTAAGAAAGGGTGAATGTTTGAAATGAAGGAATTCTATCCTCTGGTTACTTAAGCAGAATTTCTAGAGCTCTTTTGTGCTGTAACTAAGGTGTCGATCAAGAAAATGCCAGCCCAGGAAATGCATCTTCCATATTCCCTTGCTATAAGTTTTTACCTAAAATCCTTTACGGCACCTTCCTGGGAATGTGGTTATACATCAGCTGTAAGTACCCAGTCCGCCGATGAGCGCACACAGCCAGATCTACCCCCAAAGTTGTTGCAATTTCCTTTAAATTCTTTACCTTTGCTGTTTCTCAGGGAAGACCTTTAGGAAACGGCAAAGCAATGGTCACATTTATGAAATTTAGTGACACCCCAAAAGGCCTTTGAATCTTGGTACAGAGCCAAAAATGAAAAAACTCGTCCTGCCCTCTTGGATTTGACAGCACTTCTCACGGCTTTAAGCCGTACGGGAGTGATTGTGCTGTGCTTTAGAATTTATGTTGTCTATCACGTTTTCTAAACGGCTTCCAGCTATGAGGCGCTCATTACAGAACCCCGTGTGCTAAGTCAGAGTGAGGAAACTGAGGCCCAGAACATTTGTGTGAGCTGCCTGACGTCCCAGGGTCGCTGACCTATTCACACGCTGTAGCCGGTCGGTGCACTGCAGTTTCTACGTTAACGTTGGTCCAAAGGTATGGAGAAGAGGCGTGCTCACACACACACACACGCACACACACATGCACACACGCACACAAGTGCACACGGAGGCACACACACAACACATACGGGCACACACAGGGAGTTTGAATCCAGATTCGTTTCTTGTGAAGCCAGCACGCGGCATCCTGAGTGGTATATTATAGGGAAACCAGTAGGGAATGATTCCACTGGCTGAAACAGCAAATGATCTACGGCCCCATGAAGCAAGGTGTCTGGGGACCCGCGATGCTGGTGTTGATTTACTCAGGATTTAGAAATGCGCGCCCCCGCGCCTCTCCACCTTCAGCTCACTGGTCCCGTGCGCCGGGCTCGGGTCTCCTCATGGTCAAGGAGCCAGAAGGCCAGACTACATATTTTACAAGGTCATGCAGGAATAAATAAAATGATTCCTTCTCCTGTGCTTTATTCATCAAAGTAGAAAATATTTCCCAGAGCACTCTCAACAAATGTGTTTTTAGAGACTGATTAACCGGAGTTGTCATAAGCTCACAGTTATGTCTACGGAGTCTCCTGAAAGACAACTGGCCATTGTGTCTGATGGAACAAATTTGACCTACTCCTAGGCTGGGCCGACCTTGGTGTGGGTCTGGGTTTGGTCTGGGCTGGGGCTGGGCTGGGGCTGGAGTTCGGTCTGGGCTAGATCAGGGCCGTGGCTGGGGTTCTACTGGGTCTGGGCTGGGTTTAGGCTGGGTCTGGTTTAGGTCTGCACTGGGGCTGGGCTGGGGCTGCTCTGGGGCTTCTCGGGGGCTGGGCTGGGGCTGCTCTGGGGCTTCTCGGGGGCTGGGCTGGGGCTGCTCTGGGGCTTCTCAGGGGCTGGGCTGGGGCTGCTCTGGGGCTAGGTTGAGGCCTGTCTGGGCTTGGGTCTGAGCAGGGATGTTTTGGGTCCGGGGCAGCTGGTCTAGGCTGGGCTGTGTCTGCTGTAGTTCTTGGCTGGGGCTGGCCTGGGCTGGAGCTGGGTTGGGTCTGGGATGTGTCTGGTCTGAGCTGGGCTAGGATTGGGGCTGGGCCGCCTTGTCTGAGATTTTCGGCAAAGCCAGAGAACAATTTCAGAACAAACCAGACTGGAGCCCATCCTCTCTTCCATTATAGCGTGAGGGACTATTTTCTCCATTTTATTCTCCATTAGATTTCTCTCAATATGAGATTGCTGACCCAATTTCAGACCATGACCAATGTGCGTGGGGCGGGTTGTAAGGACTGAGAAATTTAGGATACTTCAAAGTCATTTTACAAAGAATATGCATCATACAGAGTTGTAGTACCTATAGCAGACCTTATTCTAGACTTTGAATTTGTTTCTACTCCATTATATTATTGGTGAATGCTCTAAGTGTGTAATGTAGCATCTTATAGTTCTGGAAGTTGTAGATCTGAGATGCCTCTCACTGGGCAAAAATCAAGGCATCACCAGGGCTGTATTCCTTCTGGAGCTTCAGGGAAGAATGCATTTTCTTGCCTCTCACAGCTCCTAAAATGGACCTGCATTTCCTGTCTCATGGCCACCTCCCAACTTCAAAGAAAGAAACGTCCATTTGAGTGCTTCTAGCTCATGTTGTTGTAACCCTGACCCTCTGCTTTCCCCTTCCACATTTAAAGAGCTTTGATTACATGAAACCAGAGGAAAATCCAGAACAATCTCCCTATCTTAAGGTCATCTGATCAAAAAATTTAATCCCATCTGCAACCTTAAGTCTGCTTTGCTATGTATCCTACTATACCCGTCGGTTTGGGGGATAATAGTAGGGACATTTTTAGGAGGCCATTATTCTGCCTACCACATTTACTATAAAACCTAAAACAACCATTGAATCAACAGAACAAAGGGTTACAGCTAATAAATCAGGAAAAATAAAATAAAATTATAAAATACACTATATTCCTTTAACACATAGGAAACCACATAAAGAAGTAAACAGACAAAAAACAGAGGGCACATAGAGAAAACCCTGGCAAGACCAGTAATCCCGTGAAATGAGATTGATCTCAGTAAACAGGATGAAAAGCCAGTGACTCTCAGGTTAGATAACAAGCTCTCCATCCCTCCCACACACGTTAAATGTAAAGACACAAATGGATTGAAAATAAAAGGATGGGAAATTATATACCATGTTAACACTAATAAGAAGAAAGTTGGTGTCCGTATGTAAATAGCATTAGATTACAGAGAAAATGGTGTTATTGGAAAAGAAGTTCATTTCCTAATGATCAAAGTCCTGTTGAACAGGAGGACATAGCAATTCTAAACATTTATACACCTAATAACACAGCTTTGAAACACGGGAAGCAAAAATCTCCTAGTACTGCAGGGAGAAAGGGGCACATCACAATTAATGCTAAAGATTTCCTTACCCCGTCTCAGTAGCTTCTAGAAGAATCTGACAGAAAATCAGGAGGGGCTATAGAAAAATCGAGCGATGCAATTGGTCAACTTGACCTCATTGTTATTAAGAGAACATCCCACCACCAACAAAGAACACACATTCTGCTCAAGTGCACACAGAGAATTGGTTGGGACAGACTCCAGGCTCGGCCATAAAAGAAGTCTGAATACATTTAAAAGGGTTCAAGTCATACAGGCTGGTGCTTTGCAACAATGGGGTTGAATTAGGAATCAATAGCAGAGAGAAGTCTGGAGAATTCCCAGCGACCTGGAAGCAAATGACACGTTTCTTTCAGAATCCCATGGGCCAAAGAAGAAATCAAAATGAAGACTGGAAATGCTAGATGCTGTACATCAGCTCAGGTAGGACGCGCAGCATCGTGTGCGCTGCGTCGTGGCCCAGCGCTGGAATCAAAGGATGGGCTCGACGCGTCGGCCTCAGCTGCCACCTCAACACAGCAGAGGAAGAGGAGCGAAGCAAACTGAAAGTAAGCAGAAGACAAGAAATAATAAAGATTAGAGCTGACATCAATGGAATGGAAAACAGAAATACAATAGAGAAAATCAGTTGTGGCCCGCCAACGCTCGCCCGCGAGGAAGGAAGACCACCGACACAGGATTCTTCTCTATCACGCTTTATTGAAGTGCACTTGGTTGAGGTTTGTAGGGTGATGGAAGCAGGAAGCGCCTGGGTAGAGCCAGGGCTGCACATATATACAGGCTAGCTGGGGCGTGTCTCATTCTGGGGTACATGGCTCACTATGATAGGTCAGCCTTGTTGCTGGGCAGAATAAGCTTAAGGCCACGCGTCCAACCACTTGTTTACGAGGCTCTCCGGCGCCATCTTGTAATGGCGGCAACGGGTTGCCACATCTCCCCCTTTTTCTTTTATTTTGCAGTCATGGCTAAAATCAGAGGAGTGTCCCCTAGTAAACATGTCCTCCTTTGCCTAGGGACGGGAGAGAAACGGAGGTACCCGTATGCAGACACTCATGACTTTCAGGGTGGCTCACCCTGTGCACTCCTAGGTGCAAACCACCCGCGGAAAATGCAAGGCTGTCTCTATTCGGGTGCAATGGGTTACTCAAAGCCCTCCGAGTGCAAGAGCACAACCTATGTTTCATTTAACATGCTGAGCCAAGCTTGGGGAGATGTTCCAGCCTCTATAGCGGCAAAGGCACGCGCTATGGCCACCTTCTCTCTTCTGCGAGCCCTCATTACCCTCAGAATTAAGAACAAAGCCACCAGTAGTCCTGCAAACATTAGCATGCCCATGACTCCTACTCCGAGAGTGGTAAAGCACAAGGTGCCTTGAAGGTTGAAATTTGTAGCGTTATAACGCTGTACCTTATTATTGATTTGTTTACAGGGTAAATCAAAAACACATTCTGGAACATACAGATGGGGTAATATTTTTGTCGCGTTTGTGACTGGCATGGGGATGGGCCATGTTCTTGAAACGGCCCAAAAGGTAGCTCCCTCAACTCTGGTCAGGCAGATCATCAGCACTATCAGCGTCTCCAGGGTTGGAGTCCATGTCTGCTTCTTTGGTGTTGTCATCGGTTCTTTCATCCAACTTTCGCGTCAGTCGTGATGGCACCCACACCGGATCCGAGCGGTCCTGTGGAAAAACACAAACAGCTCCCCTGGATCTCCTAATCACGGGATCCGGTCCATACCATTTGTTATCCAGGATATCTTTCCACATTACACGTTCCTTTATGGCCTCAGCCTCTTCTGCGTGTCTATCTGCCGCACTTTTGCCATTGGCATCCAGAATTAAAAAATTGATAGTAAAGATTGCTAGGGATAGGCGATCTCGAGGGGTCATAACCGCCTCTATTCCCCCTTTTTGTTTTTGTATTAGTTCTTTAAGCGTGCGGTTAGCGCGCTCAACAATGCCTTGTCCTTGAGGATTATATGGCAATCCTGTAGTATGCTGGACCTGCATCTGGGCACAGAAGGATTTAAAGCCTTTTGCCGTGTAGGCAGGGCCATTATCAGTTTTTAAGTTCATGGGTTTGCCCCAGGCCGCCCAGGCTTGCAAGCAGTGCGTTTTCACATGAGTAACCTTCTCTCCTGTCAGGGCTGATGCAAACACAACACCTGAGTAAGTATCTACAGACACATGGACCCATTTTTGAGTGCCAAACTCAGAGAAATGGGTTACATCCATCTGCCATAATGTAAGAGGTTTTAAACCTCGAGGGTTGACTCCTATATGTGGTGGGTGGAGATAAGTAACACAGGATTTGCAAGACTTAACGATTGTTCGAGCCTGTTCTCGGGTGATTTTGAATTGGAGTCGTAGTGTGTCTGCTGGCACATGAAACTTTGTATGAAAATCTGTGGCTTGAGCCACGGGGTCTAGTGTCGCCATTACCATGGATACCCTGGTGAGTTTGTCAACCACTTCATTGGCTGTAGACAACGGGCCCGGTAAGCCTGAGTGGGCTCGTATATGTCCAATGTAAAAGGGCTTATCACGGCCGAATATTAAATTTTGTATTTGAGTAAAGATAGAGGCTACAGTGCTCTGTTCCTTGATGTAAGTGGTCACTTCCAGCTGACGGACAGCATTAACTACATAGGAAGAGTCAGACAGAAGGTTGAAAGGCACTGATGAGAAGGCCTTAAACACCTCGAGAACCACTAGGCACTCGGTCACCTGAGGTGTACCAGGGCGAAATTGAAATCGGACAGGATCATGTCCCATAACTTGGTAAACTCCTATACCTGTTTTTGATCCATCTGTGAAAATCTGAATAGCGCCCTTGATAGGGTTTGAGGAGGTCACCTTAGGAAAATAGGCCACATTTTGACAAAGGAACTGTAATAGCTTGTCTTGAGGATAGTGATTGTCAATTTCCCCAGAGTATGCTGCCATCAAGATAGCCCAATTATTCATCGTGCCCGCTAGGACTTCTACTTGTTCTTTGGTATAAGGTATGATTAACTTATCCGGTGGGTACCCAAAAGTGGTGATGGAGAATTTTAGGCCTACTAGAGCAGTATGGGCAACGGCCTCAGGATAATAGTGCAGGGTACGTTGACCTTGTGAGTGTCCATGTATCCACCATACTGGGGCCGATTGCCAAAACACCCCCGTAGGGCTCCCTACAGTAGGGAGAATGCAATAAGTTAGGGGTACCTGAGGGTCGACACGTTGTACCTGTGCACCCTCCAGCGCCTTTTCTACCAGTTCCAGGGCGCGTAAGCCTTCCTGTGTCAGAGTTCTAGGGGAACTCAGATCAGGATCACCTTCTAGGATCTGGAATAATGGTCTCAACTCATCCCTGGTCACCGGGAGATAGCTTCTTACCCAATTGATATCCCCTAGCAGCTTTTGGAAGTCATTTAATGTCTTAAGGGAAGTCTTGGCAATTTTTATCTTCTGAGGCCTCACATGCTGTGCTGTGATACGTGTCCCTAAGAACTCAGCTATCTCAGTCCTTTGTATCTTTTCTGGGGCAATGAGAAGTCCTGCTTTTCTCAAGGCTAGATCTACCGCTATCAACACTTTATCAAGGGTCTCCTTCCGTGGGTGAGCTAAGAGAATATCATCCATGTAATGTATCACACGGACATCAGGGAAATCACACCTAACTGGATCTAATGCATGGCTAACATATAACTGGCACATAGTAAGGCTGTTGGCCATTCCCTGAGGTAAGACTCGCCATTGGAAACGGCAGTCAGGTTTTTCATGATTTATGGAAGGGACCGTGAAGGCGAAACGCTTCTTATCTTCCGGGTGTAATGGAATAGAGAAGAAGCAATCTTTAATGTCCACAGTGTATACCGGCCAATCTTTAGGCAGGGCAGAAAGAGTTGGGAGACCTCTTTGCACTGGCCCCATTACAGCCATTTGCGCATTGATGGCTCGCAAATCATGTAACAGTCTCCACTTACCTGACTTCTTTTTTATTACAAATATTGGTGCATTCCAAGGGGAAGTGGATGTTTCAATATGCCCTAGTTGCAGTTGCTCTTCAATAATTTGATGTGCCGCATGGAGCTTTTCTATTGAAAGGGGCCACTGATTGACCCACACGGGCTTATCTGTTTTCCATGGAATTTTTAGAAAGTCATCAGTGGCCCCTAGGAAAAACCCAATCCCTTTCTATCATTTTTCAAACTAGGACTGACTAGCTCTGATTCTCCCTGCAAGTATTTACCTAGGCCTTTGCCTGGCATATAGCCTTGTTTCATCATCAAATCTTTGCTCTGTTTGGAATACGTTCCCTCATTAGTCAGAATTAGATTTAATTGACTCTGGACATCTCTTCCCCAGAGATTGATGGGAAGGTCCAGTACGAACGGCTGAAAAGTCCCTTTGTTCCCTTCCATCCTCCAATGTAGAGTTTTTGCACTAATCTCAGGTGTGTTTTGATAGCCTAGCCCCTGTAATGTTTGAGAGGCCTTTTGCAGCGGCCAATTCCTTGGCCAGAATCGTTGGCTCATGACGCTTCGGTCGGCCCCCGTATCTATTAGACCGGCGAAGGCCTTTCCTTCTATCTCCAAACTACACATGGGGCGACCTGTTAGCTCCAAAGATAAGTAGGCCATATCGACTCCAGAGGATCCAAAGCCCTTATCTCCTCTGACCTTATTTTGGGCGGGGAAACGGTCATGTAAGGATGAGAGAACTACCAGCTGGGCTATTCTGTCCCCAGGGGCAATGGAGACAATGCCAAAAGGTGAGTGACACATAACCCTAATTGTACCCTGATAGTCTGGGTCAATGATCCCGGGGAGGACCAATAAGCCCCTCATGGTGCTGGATGATCGGCCTAAAACCAGCCCAGCCGAGCCTACAGGAAGAGGTCCTGACATGTCAGTAGGAACCGCTTGTATACCCATACGAGGGGTTAAAACCAGTCCGGCGGTGGCGCAGAGGTCCAGCCCCGCGGAGCCTGTCGTGGCTCGTCGGGTGCTCTCGGCGGCTGAAGGATCCCCTCCTGAAACGCCCCATATATTTTCGGGCCCTGAGGGCGTGGGCCCCTCTGCATGTTTTTTGACTCCGGGACATATGGGTTATTTATAGGTTGTCCATTAATGTCTTTTGTGGATCTACACTCATTGGCCCAATGTTTCCCCTTCTTGCATCTTGGGCATGTCCCTGGCTGCTTGGTATTTGGTCCCTTTGCCCTAAAGCCTTCCTTGTTAGGACAGTTTCTCTTTACGTGTCCCGGCTGTCCGCAAATGAAGCAGCCATCACGTCTCCCGTGCTTAGTAGCCGCTATCATAGCTCTGGCCAGTCCTTCATTGGTGAGTGGTCCTCCTATCTCTCTGCAGGCCTTTAGCCACGCATCTAAACCTTTTCCTTTCCATGGTGTGATCGCTCGCTGGCAATCCTTAGTGCATTGCTCATAAACAAGCTGTTGCACTAGAGGCATGGCCTCCTGAGCGTCTCCAAAAATTTTTCCAGCTGCCTCTATCATTCTAGCCACAAAATCTGAAAAAGGCTCATTCGGTCCTTGGATTATCTTAGTCAGGTTTCCTGATACCTCTCCCCGTTTAGGTATCATCCTCCATGCTCTTTTAAATATTTCTACGATCTGCTGATAAACAGGCACCGGGAAGGCCGTCTGGTTATCAGCCCACTGTCCCTGCCCCAGTAGCATATCAGCAGTCCAGGGTGCTGTGTTTGGTGTACGAGCATTCACTCGCGCCTGATTATGCGCGGCTTCTGTAACCACTGCTCTATAGTCTAGATACTGTCCTGTGTTTAGGCACGCTCGAGCTATCTCCCACCAATCATTTGGTGTCAGGGCTGCGGTGGTGATCCTATCCAGTAAAATTAACGTATACTGTGCATTGGGCCCCCAAGTACGGGCGGCCTCTACTAAGTCCTTCAACTGTTTGTAGGGTATGGGCTCATGATATCTTTGCTGGTTTTGGTTTTCAAAGACAGGGAACGCAACAGCGTCCAGCGGGGTGAACTCGGCAAGGCATCTGAGCGTTTTTCGAGAGAGCCTATGGGCCCCTCCGTTCTGCTTGCCTGGATAAGGCGGAGGCGGAGCTCTTGCCGGAGGCGGCAGTCCGTATCGCTCCTCCTCATATCTAGCCGCCTCTTCCTCTAACTCCTCCTCCTCGTCCTCCGTTAGTGAGTCATCTCCCGAGTCCCTCTCTTGCTTTACACTGAGAGCGGCGAATTCCTCATAGAACTCATCTGAACTCGGGTAGATGGGTGCACTGGGAGCGGTTGCCTTATGTCCTTTGTGCTTACTTTTATCATCTGTTTCCTTTTGTTTTTCACTTCCTCTTTTATATCCCTTTTCTGACTTCTTCATTTGTTTTTTGTTTCCCCCTTCCTTTATACTACTTGATTCCGAAAGGCTGTCCTGATGTTCCGCTAAAGCACGCCTGCCCCTTTTCAGATGCTCTACGTGTTTTCCGTCCCGTAAGCACGCATGTGCCTGTATGGGGCTCACGAAGTCTGGATATTTGCACTCACGTATCCAAAAGCAAAAAGGCAAGGCTACAACTGCAAGGACAATTATAGCTATAGCAGCTACCCAAGGCTCAAGTGTCCAAAATAACATACCGGGGAATACTTACCGGCGCCGACCACTTCGCATGTAGAGTTCTGAATCCTTTCTGGGCTCCCCGCGGTGTCCGCCGAACTATCCCGGGTTTCGGCACCAGCTGTGGCCCGCCAACGCTCGCCCGCGAGGAAGGAAGACCACCGACACAGGATTCTTCTCTATCACGCTTTATTGAAGTGCACTTGGTTGAGGTTTGTAGGGTGATGGAAGCAGGAAGCGCCTGGGTAGAGCCAGGGCTGCACATATATACAGGCTAGCTGGGGCGTGTCTCATTCTGGGGTACATGGCTCACTATGATAGGTCAGCCTTGTTGCTGGGCAGAATAAGCTTAAGGCCACGCGTCCAACCACTTGTTTACGAGGCTCTCCGGCGCCATCTTGTAATGGCGGCAACGGGTTGCCACAATCAGTGGAACCAAAAACTGGTTTTTTGAGAAGATCGATAAAATTGATAAACCTCTAGACGGAGCGATCAAGAGAAAACAGTGCAGACATTTACCAATATCAAGAATGAGAACATTGACACCACCAGTTTCTATGGATATGAAAAGAATTATAAAGAAATGGAAATAACTCTATGCCAGCCAATTTGAAAACCGAGACAACCGAGGTCGGCAACTTCGTGAGAGGCACTCAAGAAGCTACCAAACTCTCACTTAAGAAGAAACAGGACACCTTAATAGCTCTATGCTCATTAGAGCAATTAAACTTGTTTAAAAAAAAAAAAAAAAGACTTTCCCACAAAGAGAACTCCAGGCTCGGATGGCTTCACTGGTGAATTCTGAGAAAACACGGACGGGGAATGAACGCTGCTTTTTCCATCAGCTCTCCCATGAAACTGGAGAAGAGCGAATATTTCTCAACTAATTCTTTAAAGCCAGTTTTACTCCGATATCAAAACCAGGAAAATATATTTCATCCTCAAACCAGCATCCCTTGTGAACGTACATGCAAACATTTGAAACAAAGTTTTGGTAAATTCAACCCAAAAATATAGGCTAACATATCAAGATAGAGTGAGGTTGATCTTCAAATGCAAGGTTGATTCAACATTTGAAAATCAATCAATTAAACAACTAAAGGAAGAAATTTACATTATTATCTCTGTAGAGAAAAATTATTTGACAAAATCCAATATCCATACTTGATAAATTATCTCAGCAAACTAGGAATAATCTTCCATACCTTGATAAAGGGCATTTATGTAAAATTTCAGCTAACATGATACTAAATAATGAATGACCATATGCTTTCCCACTAAAATTAGGAAGATGGTTTATATGCAGCACTGTACTAGGGGTTCTAGCCCATAATTCAAGAAAAAGAAATGAGCGGCATCCAGATTAGGAAGGAGGTAGTGAAACAGCCTCTGTTTGTGCTCAAAATAAACTTCTCTCTATAAAATCCAGTCACAGCAGCAAATTCTGGCGAGGACGAGGAGCTCTAGAAACTCTCCCCGGCTGCTGGGAGAGCGTAACATGGTGCGGCCACATGGGAAGACACTTGGGCAGTTCTTCTAAAACTAACTGTACTCTTACCAGACGACCCAGCAGTTGTGTTCCTTGGCATCTTTCCAAATGGTTTTGAACATTTATTTCCATCTAAAAACTTTCACATGGATACATAGAGCCGTGCTAGTCATAATTTCCAAAATTTTGCAACAACCGAAATGTCCTTCGTGGGCTAATGCATGAATAAGCTGTAGTATGTCTAAACGAAGGAATATTATTCAGCACTAAAACGGGAGGAGCCACCTGGCCATGAAAAGGCAGAGGAAACCTGAATGCCATCCCTAAGCGAAAGAAGCCAGTCTGGAAAGGCTACATACTACATGATTTCAAGTATAGACCATTATAGAAAATGCAAGCTATGGAGAAAATAAAAGGCTCCTTGGTTGTTGGTACTGGAAGGAGGGAGAAATGAGTAAGCATGGCACTGAGGGTTTTAGGGCAGCAAAACTACCCCGTGGGACACTCTCATGGTGGATACATGTCACTGCCCCTTGCCCAAGCCCCCGGAGTGCGTATCACCAGGAGCAAACCCTACCGTAAACTGTGGCTGTGGGTGATAACGAAGTATTGGTGTAAGTTCCTCGACTCTATCACATGGACTACACTGGTGGCAGCATTGCTGATGGGTCAGGCTATGCATGTGCGAGGTCAGGGTGTGCGAGGTCAGGGTGTGCGAGGTCAGGGTGTGTGTGAGAAATCCGTCATCCTCTCAAGTTTGCTGTGAAACTGAAACTACTCTGGAAAATAAACTGTATTGAAACATCAGTATTTTTCAAGAAATCTACAGTGGGCCGGTGTCATTGAGTTCTTCAGTCAAACTCTCTAATATTTGACCTTTGAATTTAGGTAGGTTTTTTTTTTTTTTTTGCAAGAATAAAAAACTATTGACTGAAAATTATACAGTGTAATTAAGATTTAATTAGCCTCACCATCATTGCAACCAAATCCAATACTGTGTCTGTTCCACAAACTTCTTTTTTGTTTTTCCTTTGTCTTCGTAAGACTTAAGAAAGTATGCTCCTTTTCTTAACACATAATCATTTGCAGCAATGTGTTACTTAAGACCTACAGCCGGAGCGGAGATGTCATTGTCTTGTGATGTAACCTGTGCGAAGTCTAGGTCTGCAGCTCAGGAAAGTGGCTCACTCTCCTCTCCACAGCCTCCGAGGCGCATGAGGCCTCTCTTGCAGAGGCTCCTGCCGCATGACACCCCACATTAGTATATTATTGCATAAGTAATGACTCAGGGACTAGGGCATAAGAAAGATGGATAATTTACAAAGAAAGTCAATCAATAAATAAACTGTCCCTAACCAGCTCGAGAGCTGGCAGAATGACATTCCATTATCCTGTCAGGCCTATTGCAATCAAAAGCGTGAAGCCTCAAAGGGTAGGGCACCTGCCCGCCCCACGCCCTCTCCATGCAGAGCCCCCGGTGGGCGAACTTCCTCCTCTGCCCCTGTAGCTGGGGGCGTCCTGTGCACCCACTTCCAGATACATATTTGTGTGGGTTCAATCTATAACACAGTGTGGCTCAGGTCCGCTGGGTGGGACAGTTGCCCCCGGTGACAGCAGCGGTGACAGTACCGTGTCACCGGGCGTCTGACAGCTGATCCTCCACAGACAGCGCTGTCAGAGAATCAGAGACTTCCACATGCACCAGTGAAATTAACTTCTGTGAGTCTGACATTTCCCACAATCGATACTCACAGGGTCCTTGTCTCCAGGATCAAAATTCATAAATCAAAAGCAGAGAGCATGAAATAAGGTATTTGATAAATCCATTAACTGGAGTGGCGGTGTACTTCTGTCACTGTCTGCGGTACCCTCACGTGAGCAGAGCCCTCCGGATTGGCTGCGGGCTGACGCAGGGGTTGTTTCTGCTGGTCCGTACCTTCTTAAGGACACTGTTCCTACCTAGAGAGCATTCTTGTTTCAGAGCAGCAATTAATTCTGTGCTCTTTCTCTGGGGTCCAGCGGGATGGAGAGAAGGCTTGGTTTCAGGAAGCAGAAATCCAACTGGTAGTTCACAGTGGAGAACGGCCTTTGTCTTCCCAGGCAGAGAAACGCTGGACAAGCAGTACACACGGAGTGCGCATGTGTGTTGTACCTGTGTGCTCTGCGTGTGCACTGTGTGTACTCTGTGTGTGCATTGTGTATGTGCTCTGTGTGTGTGCACTGTGCATACTCTGTGTATGCTGTTTATAGTCTGTGTATACATTGTACATACTCCATGCGTATACTGCACATTCTCTGTGCATATATATCATGTACACTGTATGTATGATGTATACGCTCCATATGTGTACACTACATATGCTCTGTATGTATCCTGTATGTTGTGTACATGCTTGGGCTCTGAGTAGGTACATGCATATGCACGTGTGCATGGGAATCTCACAGCCACCCCTGCCCCTCTCACTGTCCTGATCTCATCCTGGCCTCCAGGCCTTTCCTGTGTGAAAATGCCTGGTTGTGTATCATCTCCCTATAGGAAACCAGGCGGATCAAGCTACTGAGCATCTGAAACACAGCCATCCCTTCTGGACGGTGTGTCATGGACCTTGCTGCCGTCAGATCTACTTTATTATCTCATGCTGCACATTGTCTGACAGTACAGCAGCTACTTGCTCCTTCTCTGCACAGAACAATGAGACCAAACACTTCAAAAAGGAAGTAAGTTAATATCAAATTGTAATTCTTAACTCTGCCCTCATGGAGCTAGAGGTCCTTTAGGAAGGCTTGAGTCTGTGAATAGAGCCTGCGTAGTGCTGGAAATAGCTTTCATCAGAAAATAAGAAAAATCAGCAGAACTCGGTGTAAGCCTTGGCGTCTCCTCGGTGCAGGGTTAGCCTGCACACGTGTGTCCGGGCCCCGCAGTCCTCACGGAGCCCTGGAGGCCCTGCTGCTAACTGAGATGACCAGGTGTGGGGTGTTGAGAGAGGCAGCCCAGCTGAGGCTCATGCTGTGCCTTCGAAATGTACAACGTGGGCAAGTTTTCCCTACGACTAGAAGAAAACTACAAATCCCATGAATTTTTGGTAAAGTTTTATGGAATAAAACGTCTTATAATCTATGGTAAAAACATGTTTTCAATCCCATGGTTTAAACACTGATACTGAACAAAACTTCTGTCTTGTCCAGACGGAGCTGGGTGCGGCTGTGCACCTGTCCTTGGGCAGGGTGGGGGCCCGGTGCTTTCCTCTGCCGCATCTCTGCTCCCCCAGGAGTTCCAAGTTCTGGGTGTGGTGTTGATCACTGACCCTCAAAGTTAGCAGGAGAGGAGGTGGCGGGAAAAGTCCGCTGACGTGGCCTTGTGATGTGACGTCCCCACACCCTAGGAGGCGCGGGGATCCCTGTCATTGACGAAAGCATGGGGCGCCCTCCCGGACACACTCTTCCTCTGGAGGATGTTGCTCCCGGAATCATCCCTCTCAAGCTCCTCTAGAAATCTTCTTCATACACTCAGACAGGAGGTGAGTTTCAAGAAACGTGAAACCATTTCTTGTAGTTGGTGAAAACATGTTTCCCCTTGTTCTGGCTTCTCACTTTGCACGTGGTGGGGGGGTCAAACCTTGGGAGCGCCCATCCTGTCGCCCATGATTGCTCGCAATGGCAGGAGTAATACCACCAGGGCCCAAATTCCTCTCAAAGAAGCGCCGGAGGTTTGCGCAGGAGGGAGTTCCCAAAGAAATTGGGAATGTCCCAGGCGTCGAGCGGGTAAAGCATGGACAGGCAGTGGGAAGGTGAGAAGTGGGAGGCCAGTGAGAAAGCAGGAAGCGTCGGGTGGACATCACAACGTGACAGAGGCGCAGGGCATCAGCGTGCCTCTCGCGCATCACAACATGACAGAGGCGCAGGGCATCAACGTGCCTCTCCGGGCTGCGTTCCCCCGGGTGTTGTCTGTTCTTGAGGAAGAGGATGGCTGTGTGTGGCTGGAGGTGTGGGGCCCCCGCAAGGCGACGTGCCACCAAGCCTGGAGGAGCAGGTGTGGGCGTCCCGGTCCCCACGAGCCCTGCCCCACCCATGGCATAGGTCTGTCTCCTGTTTGTTCCCTTTCTGCGAGCTGCACTTTGTCTCTAAAATGAGTTTAAATACCCCCTCCCCGACACTTGTTCCATTCAGCTGTGGGACAGGGCGGTTGGTCTTATTTTTCATGATGCTGACTCTTGTGGCAGGGGACAAGCCTTAGATTTTCACTCATCCTGAAATTTCCCACGCCTTCCTTTCATTCTAGAGGGTCAGTACTGGTTTTGCTTTGTTGGACAGACAAAGGAAAGGAATAGTCATTTCACGTAGATTGTTACAGGACAGAGGATACTAGGCGCTGGGGACGATGGGCTGAATGTGGGGGTCCTGGGTGTGACTGCTCTCCCTGGCATCAGGCATAGGTCCCAGGGCACAGAGCAGAGCCGGGTGAGTCAGTGGGGACAGTGCCAGGCCCGGGCAGGAGCAGCCGTACGGGCCCGTCTGCCTGTCAGCATGGCTGAGGCTCTGCCACAGTAACAAAGAGTCCCCTCTCTCTGCTTTAGAAGTGGAAGGTTGACTTTGCCTTCCTCAGACCACGACAAGCTCTGCCCATCGCAGCCCCGCGGGGCAGATGGAGCGGATGGGGATTGACAGACAGCCTGAGCCACACGGGGAAGATGGAGAGAAGCAGCATCCTCCTTGGACACTTGTGCTCTCAGCCCGGACCTGACAAGAGTGCCCACACCCACCACCACCGTTGCCGAAGTCTCCACCAGCCTGAGGAGGGCGAGGGATGGACCCTAATCCATTCCAGGAGGGGCAGAGCAGTACTCTTGGGTGAAGGCACCCGGAAAGAATGGGGGCGACCAGAGGGTGAGCGGGAACGCAGGAGGCACTGAAAATCGAGCAGGATGAGGCTGCGGATGCCTTAGGGCTGGTGTCGCCCTGTGATCCGGTAGTGGGATCAGTGCCCTGTATTCGGAGTCCAGACGAGTGAAGGGAGGACATTAAACCAGGGGACCTTATTGCTCTCGTGGAACCTAAGAAGATAGAAGTTTGCTCAACACAGGAGGCAGGCCCCGCAGTGTGCACACGACGGCCAGGCTTCCCTTTCCTCCATGACAGCTCGCGCACACCCCCCTTGTGAAGCCCAGCACCTTCCACCTGGGCAGGCTGCCCCAGCCCCTCACGGGGAGCTGCGGATCCCGTCCTGGGCAGCTTTGCCCCTGACGTCCCCACAGAAGCCACCTGGATCCCCGCCATGGGTGGGTGTGAGCTGCACACCTGCCTTCAAGCTTCCCTCGTGGAAGCAAACCTTTTAAAAAACGTTGTTCACCTGACTCCATAACACATACATTGTCCCCATAACACCTCAAAACTACTGAAACCAGACTATCAGACAAGCTTTTCTTTCTTTATTTTCCAAAGTGAAAAATGCACTAGGACCTTGATTTCATCTCATTGTTTTGACTTAAAAGCTCAGGAGTGACCCACCGCCTGACCAATCCAAGGGTCAATGGACGTGAGGAAAAGTGTAACGTCACATAAAGATTCCATTTGCGAGCGCTCCGACAGATCGCGCTTTAGGTCTGCATCGAACACCTCGGTTATGTTAGAAAATGACAATGTTTCTCCCACGGTGGTCCCCGCAAGCAGTGTCACAATACAGAGGCGTCACTTAAACAGCCTCACCGACCGTGTGCACATAGTCACTCCAGCAGCGTCCGCACGTTACGCGCATCCAGCGGTCACGCACGTCCAGTATCACACAGCAAAGCTCCGCGAGGGACTGTCTGTTCTTGCAATGAGGACGGCAAGCTGGTGTGCTTCCACGGCCCCAACGTAAGCCTGTAGCTGGGGTCCTGTGAGCACTGGCCAGGCTACGTAGCTCCGAGGCTAGGACAGTAACCTTGCGATCCCTTCTCTACCTATCAATCTGAACAACGTTGTTCAGATGTTGATACCAACATGCCTGATACTTTCTGCTTCTAATTACAAAAGCAGCCAATAATTGGGTTTTTTTCCTATGGATCCTCTGTCGTCTCCGGTGTCAATAGTGTGGCTTTCCAGACAGCCTCCATGTGTTCTGGCGGGTGCCCTTGAGAAAGATTTTGCTGTTATTTACATTCAATAAAGTTTTCCTTCTCTCTGCCTTGATTCCGTTGGCTTGCTTCCCCCACCCCTCCATAAGAATGTCTCTTTCTTCTAAGAGAGCAGGTATTTGAGAAGAAGACATAAATTGGAAAATAGATTTTCCTGTTTAAATGTTGGAACACTTGCATTATATGGTTTTAAAAACCTAAGCGGAACTCAACTTCTGGGAGCTAATAGCACATTGGGATTGTATTTGATTTGCCTTAGGGTGAGGCTTACCTCCAATATGTCCTCCAAGACTTCTCCCCAGAAGACACAGCCTGAGGTTGAACCAGAGGCGAAAGGCAGGCCTGCTCGTTGGCCGATAGGTTCACTCTACATGAGGTGCACAGGCAGACCCACTCCTGGATGGGGCCACTGTGCCAGAATTAGAGTCTACGCCTACAAGTCCCCCTGGCCAGGTAGACAGAGCTGTGGAGTCTGACCCAAAGGGAAACAGGTCTTCCTACCAGCAGATGATGCAGAGTCTGAAAGCGTGTGTGACTCTCAGAAGAAAATGGTCATTAGCATAGCCCAAACGTTCGTGGTTGTTGAACACATTATTCTCTTGTGCATCTCGAGGAACACATTTGTAAATCTGTGCTCTACGTCTTCTGGCAGAGTACGGGGTCAGTCCTTCTGCCTTTGGTTCAGGCCCACACTGTTCTAGAATGGTTCCATCCCCACCTTATACAATAGCATCCACAAGGTCCCTGATGGGTTCTATTATTTTTCACAGTTGTTTGCTTCCCATCTCTGTGAAGACTGTGTGCACCTTACTTACTCTTGTGTGCCTGTTCAGGAGTCATCTCTGTCCCCATCCCGCTGATGTTGGGCTTAACACCAGTCACTGAACTGTGATGTGTGTGTGTGTGTGTGTGTGTGTGTATGGACTATGACTTGCGTGCACATGTATGTGTATGCGTGGTGTATGTGTGTGTGGACTGTGCTGTGTGCGCACGCACATGTGCATATAGGCACACGTGTCTGTGCGGGGAACACTATGGATGCCGCATCAGGCTAGCAAAGTTGAGAGCCATTGTCTCTGTTGAACACTGTCCTTGTTCTGTCTCCATGATCATGATGGGGTGTCTTTCCTAAGAAAAAGACAGACAGACAGTGTGCAGTCCTGGGAAGAGATAGGACCTCGCTCATATCACCAGTGGGAGTGAATAATGATACAACCTCTTTGGAAAACAGCCTGGTCATTTCTTAAAAAGTTAATCATAAGTTTATTATAAGACTCAACAATGCCAGTCCCGCCAAAGGGAAATGAGCACACGTGTCCATGTGAGGACATGTACGTGACCATTCACGTTGTCCCGATTCACAAAGCCCCCAAAAGGAAGCCACTCACATGTCCATCGATAGATGATGGATAAATAAAGTGCCTCAGTGGGGCCCTGCCATAGAAGAGGATGAAATACGAGCTCAGTAGACCTTGGGGGTGGACCTTGAGAATGTGGTTCTGAGTGCAAGATCCAGACACAAAAACCACGTCTTGTACGTTTCCTTTTCTATGAAGTGTCCGGGAAGTGACAGCAAGCAGATCCATGGTTCGCAGGGCCACCATGAGCAGAGAGGAACTGCGGACACATGTTAGCATCACACATGTGTAATAAAGACATCCTAATCCAGCAGGTTTCCCAAGGAGCCACCAGATCCAATCCTCAAAGAGCTGAAGGTCGTGTAACAGAAGTCTCTGGGTTACAAGAAGAAAGAAAGGGGGTAGCCTCTCACCCTGAGCCAGAGATGAGAAGACGCGGGCAGCAGAGGCACGGAGCCTTGGCCAAGCCACAGCCAGCATGAAGCCCGAGCAAGGGGTGGGTCTGGGCTGCTGTGAGCCCTGGATGGGGGATTTTTGTTATGCGGCATAACTCAGTAAAAGCGCACTGACGCAGAGCTCACGCCACGTTCCACCTCAGGTCTTCTGATCCGCGGCCCCACAGTGCCTCCCAGCAGCTGTTCTCTCTGTTCACGTAACGACGGCGGTCATGACGCACTGTCAGTGGGAAGTCTTGATGTTCTCAGGAGCAGCACGCCAGACTGGGACGCACTTGGCACTGGTGTCAAGGTCACACAAACCATGACCAAGGGAGGGTGATTTTGACCCTGGTCTGAATTTTGTCCCTTGCTCTGGGTCCTGAGTAATTAATGCGGTAGATGAGGCAGGACAAAGGACGTGTCCTGGAAGTAGCCATAACTGTAACCTTTGGCAGCACCTGGCAGGTGAAGAAGCCGGACCAAGCTTCCGGACAAGGGACCAGCATGTACAGAGCCCAAGGAAGGACTTGACCATGACTCCTTCTTGAGCCCTGCAAATGCTTTGCAGAGCCGTTCCGTCTTATACCACAGAACCCTTGAGGTCTGCGTCGGTGTTGCCTCCGTTTTGCAGAGAAGGAAACTGAGCCTGGGCAGCCCTCCTGACTGCTCGAGGTGAGCAACGGTGGCAAGTGGAGGACTGTCCCCTCTGACCTGACTCTCTCTCCGCTGCACACTGCCTCTTCCTTTAGAGGTCAGCCTGAGTGAAAAGCAAGGTCCTTCCCAACTCCTCCAGACATTTACACATGGGTCGGGTGGAGACCGGCTGCTGTGTGCGGAGCTCGCTCCGTGCCGAGGACGGCAGCCTAGCCGTGCGGTGAGGCTCTGCTGGGGCCCCTCCGGCCGCGTGGAGGAGCCACGGAAGGTAGAGAAACAACTCCTGAGCGTTCCACCCTGCTGGAGTGAGGGCTGCTCCAGGCCACATCCTTGGGCACACAGTGCGCTGGAGGTCAGGGCAGGGAGCGCATGGGTGTGCGGGTGTCTGTCTGTCTGCACGGGGACAGTGTCCATCGCATGCCATCAGACACCAGCACTGACGCTGCAGCTTGCACGCTCCTGGGCTGCGGGGACCGGAGAGGAGAGGGCTCTGGTTGCCACGGAGCGCCGGTCCCTCGCTTTCTGAGAGTCTGCCTGGACCTCCGTGGGGGTGGTGAGGAGATGCGGCACTCGGACATCCCCGCCTGGGGCGTGAGCTGCCCTGTGACTGAGGTCACAGTCTTCGGTGTCTCCAACGTGTGTGCACGCATTTGCACCTGCGAGTGCATGCGGGCGCACACGTGTCTGTGACTTCATACACGGGGGTGGTTTATCATGGGCACATGGTGATGTCACAACCGAAACGACACCGTGAGCAGGTGCCTCCTCCTCCCAGAACACTTGAAAACAGAGACCCATCAGAAGCATTTAGAAAAAAAGGGGAGAGCACAGTCAAATTGTGTTCCGTGTTTTGTAAGCCCTGGACCACCTGTGATCGTCACGTTGGGACCATGATGCTCTCTGGACGGAACGGAGGCCTGTTTGTGGGGAGACACTCCAAGCACTGTCGGAGCTGCGGGACAAGCCCGGACCTCCTCCCACACCCCCGTGGAGACCCGAGCCCAAGGTGGGACTCTGGTCCAGCCCCTTGGCCTCCGCGCCTGGATCTCGTACCTCAGAGTGTGAGTCCTCGATGCCAGGCCCACGGGTCCTACCGGCATCCCTCTGCCACGGCCCCTGCCTGCCACGCGGGGATGTTCCTAGCTCCTCCGTTCTTGTCCTTGCACGTGGCCTGCGACACCCACAGCTGCCACGGAACGCCGTTTGCCAGGAGTGGTGGCCCGAGCGGTTCCTGCCTGGGGCCCAAGGTGGCCGCCCCCAGCAGCAAGCTCACCGGCCACGGCTGTGCACAGACCCTGCCCTGGGGACCGGCGGGCGGCTCAACGGCCAGCGGATACCACACAGGGCATAGCAGCTCCCCATTCTGGAGAGCAGATGGCGGATTCCCTACCTGGACTCGGGCTTTACTTGATTTTCCGTTTGACTTGGAAACTCGTTTATACCTTTCATGGGTCGATGCAAGTGCTCATTTCTTCCGCTGTGGCCTCTGAGATACGGGGTAGGGCTGACCGGATCAGATGAGAACATTTGTTTCCTGTGCAATCAAGAAATGTGTGTAAACATCGGCATGGCGCAGTTCCAAGTCTTGTTCGAGAACTCGGCTTGGTTGTTTTTTTGTTTTGTTTGATTTGGTTTGGTCCTTCTTTTGGACGGAATGCCTGCAGTAGGCCAGCACCTTTCTGGATGCGCACATCAGCGAATCTCGGACAGAGCTCTGTTACCCATTTATGCCCCACAGCGGGGGCAGACAAGGAAAGCCTTAGCAGTTTGGCCCATGTGCAGACGTGTTTGCCAACCGAAGCTCCGCGGCCGATGGTCCGTCCGTCAGGTCATCTTCCATACAGAACCAACCCTTCTCACTGTCACAAGCAGGGCCTGGAAATCTGAGCAGTGAGACTGGTGTGGAGGGACAACTCGCAGGGCTCCTAGAGCCTCACCTGGAGACTCGGCGGCAGAGCTCGTCTTGGCGAGCCAGCCCTCGAGTCGCCCACCCGCCGATGGCGCAGCCCCACTGGCCGTTCCCAGCCCCGGAGGGGTTTGGCGGCTCCTGATGACCCGCCGGATCCTCTCGGACTGGTGCGGGGACTGCGGTCTGTTCCTTCAGGATCTCTCACACCACGCAGCTTGTTTTTTTTACGTTCAGGTGGGCAGTGAGGAGAGATGAGCGACTTTCACAATTTAATCCAAACGCACACGGACCTCGACGTTCTCTGGACGCTGGACATATGTGCGCACGGGTCCCAGCAAAGGCTGCGGCATTTCCGTGTCTTCGAGCGTGTACCACGTGAGGCAGGAGAGGTCTCTGCCGCGTCAGCGTTTATAGCTCAGACCTCTCCTTGATTTTCCCCCTTTTCTGGCAGAGTTCTGGAGACCTGGGTCTTCTGGGCCTGTCTTGGGCTCTCCGACATGGGGGAGGGGGGTGCCTTGCAGGACCAAGAAATGCTTCTCAATCTTTGTGTGTAAATTAATTGCTAAATCACAAGGCAATTTGTATGGAATTGCATTTGAATGCAAGATTGATAATGAATGAATTAATCAAGATTAATTTTATTATAATGGATACCAAAGGATCTAATGGTGATTGGCTGCTTGTTCTTGAGAGCTGCCTTATAAATATTCATACTTCGGTGCATTCCTTGACTCCTGTATTTGAGGGAGGGTTTCTTCGATAACCGTGTGTGTCGGGCAGGAGAGGTCTTGGCAGAAGCTTCTCATTTCGGGATTAATTTCCTTGCTAGACCCCCCCCCCCCGCCCCAGCCGTCCCTGGAGGGAGTCCCCAGCTAATGAATTGTTGAGAAAATATATAAATTTTATATTTGGAAAATAAAGGCCCAAATGTAAGGAAGGTCCCTTTTTGGTGATGTTTCTCTCTCTCAGTTAGCTTGACGTATTTAAGAAAATTAATTCAAAATGAAATGAGGTGATGTTTTGGATAATGGCAGGGCATTATTTTAATTTGAGTTAGTGAGATTATGGTATGGTCATATTTTAAATCATTTCTACTTAATTCAGGTAGGTCTTAAAATTCTACATAGCACTCAGATAACAATATAAGGGCACAGTGTTCTCCAAAAATCTAATTGTCTATATTCCCTGAACTAAAAATGAGAATAGTTATAAATTAAAAATGGTATTGGGCTTGCAATTATCTTTCAGGGAGTGATGATTGTTTTTTGAGCCGACAGGAACAATGATTTCCTGGTGAAGCTACACGTGCCCCGGGCCAGGCACCAAGCTCCCGAGGACACGGGGCGGAGTTCATTTTCACTGGGTCGCCTCCTGCTCAGTCCCTAATCCCTAGAAGTGCTTTCTCTGAGCTTCCCGGCTTCCCTGTGCATCTCCGCTCTGCGTGTGGTCTCTTTCCTGTCCCTTCCACGGCATAGCTGTGCGGTGTCTCCTCCTCCTCCTCCTTCTTCATGCTGTCCCAGGACCCCTCAGCTACGTGCGTACGCTAATCGCCATCTGTTTGTTGCTTATGCTCAAGTCTCTTCTTCAGCCTGATCCTCCCTGAATCATCCGGATCCTTCCATCTGCTGCCGATCGACGCCCCATGGGCGGCCTTAACCTGCACCTCTCCAGAGCCCTAACTTCCTCTCCACCTTCCACCACCCTGACTGTCCTTCCATTGATGTCTTCCATCCGTGATTTCCGAATGGCCTCATCACGTCCGGTGGGGTGGAGGTCCTGAAGACCACGGGAATCCTGTCCTTCGAGAGGACCCAGAACCACAAACACTGAGCTTTTCTAAGACTAAAAACCATATTGTCAGGTGTCTCTGAACCCCCACAGACAATAGCTCTGTTCCTGGTTTAGATCTTCCCTTAAGAGACTGTGTCTTTCATCCAGATGGGCAACAGACACATGAAAAAATGCTCCGCATCACTTGGCATCAGGGAAATACAAATCAAAACCACAATGAGATATCACCTCACACCAGTCAGAATGGCTAAAATAAACAAGTCAGGAAATGACAGATGCTGGCGAGGATGCGGAGAAAGGGGAACCCTCCTACACTGTTGGTGGGAATGCAAGCTGGTGCAGCCACTCTGGAAAACAGCATGGAGGTTCCTCAAAATGTTGAAAATAGAACTGCCCTATGACCCAGCAATTGCACTATTGGGTATTTACCCTAAAGATACAAATGTAGTGATCCAAAGGGGCACATGCACCCGAATGTTTATAGCAGCAATGTCCACAATAGCCAAACTACGGAAAGAACCTAGATGTCCATCAACATCTAGGATCAAGAAGATGTGGTATATATACACAATGGAATACTATGCAGCCATCAAAAGAAATGCAATCTTGCCAGTTGCAACAATGTGGATGGAACTAGAGGGTATTATGCTGAGCGAAATAAGTCAATTGGAGAAAGACAACTACCATATGATCTCTCTGATATGAGGAAGCGGAGATGCAATGTGGGGGGTTTGGAGTTTCCATCGGCCGCTGGAAACTTGTTAGGGAGTCACGCGATGGTCGCTAATCTTCACAAAGAGTCTGGTCCTTGTTCCCAGGTGATGGGTGTGTGCACTGGGACTAAGGAAAGCCTAATGCCTTGCCCAGGGTCACACTAGCCAACACCCAGCATTCTAAGCCGGCCTTTTAAAAATTCTTTGCTTTTCCTACTCCACCTGCTGCCTCCCATAGAAAACTGACAAATTTTTAAAAAATCAACTTTTATCTTAATTAACATCAACTTTCCCTGACTGTAACATGTGCAGTTACAAAATTTGCATGATTCTCCATGATACTGTGCTCTAGAATACTAAATAAAGTTTCGATAAACCAATGCCAGAGTTCAGTGCTTTTCTAGTCCACCAAGCTGTAGACAAGTCCTCAGCCTTCCGATTTAGGTCACTCCTTGTTTTCTTTCCCATTTTTTTGGGCAACTATCAGTAAGTTCCATGTGCATTTACCCCTTTGTCGGGAAAGAATATAATGTACTGTGACGCAGTGTTCATTTAAGAGAGATCTCATGCTTTGTACCTAATGTATTTCTAAAAAATAATTGTAACAAAAAGTATTAAAGACCCGAGTGAAGCCAAGCATTTGATAAGCACATCAACTTGTTCTCACTATGAGAAACAAGGCGGACACGGGTTCTGGGGACCGGCAGGAGCGAGCGTCCGTGCGAGAGGAGTCCGTGCCCGCCTGGGAAGGGTCAGGCACCAGGTCAGATAAGCGTGCTCTTCTCTCCAGAAAGTGCTGCTTAATTTAATTTAATTTAATTTGATTTAATTTTTTTTAAGATTTTATTTATTTATTTGACAGACAGAGCTCACAAGTAGGCAGAGAGGCAGGCGGAGAGAGGGGGAAGTCCCTGGGGTCATGACCTGAGCTGAAGGCGGAGGCTTTAACCCACCGAGCCACCCAGGTGCCCTGGTTAATTTAATTTTAAACCAGGTTATTTGACGATGATTATGCATCGCACTCGCTCTGGCCCGGGTCTCAGGCCAGCACTGCCTGGGAGTTGAGGGCAAGAGCTCCCGTGGCTCGGACGGCCCGGCGTCGCCCTCGCCTTTCACTTCCTCAGGCAGCGGCCGGTTCTCACCGTGGTCCTTCAGCGTTGGCATTAAAAGCAACTTAAATTCTAATTAGAAACACAGTGGAAGAACCTGACGGGTCCCACTTTGGAGGAATTCCTCCTCGTTAAGATGAGCTTTAACACGGAGCAGTAAGATCTGTCAACCCCAGAAAACAGCCCACTTTGGAAGGTTCTTGATTACAGTCTGAAAATAGTTTTCCAGCGACTTACGGGGAAGAGGAGCCCGTCCTTCAGAGACGAGCCTCATGGCCCAGTGCCGACGGCCACCGTGTTAGGCGAGTAAATCCATCTTCCCCCAAATGTACACTATTTCCCAATGATACATAAAATAAGAAACAACTTGATTTTCAGGTAGATACGTGTGAAACCTGCACGTGTGGACGGACCACGAAAGGGCCTTCCTCATGACAGCAAACATCGTGCAGGGGGCTGGGGGTGCAAAACCAAGACATAAGTCCGTCCACGTGTAGGGAAACGCACGATACACTCATTTGTATGGTCTGTGTTCGTTCCGTTGTCAAAAACATGCTTTGTCAACGTCTAGATTTTTCTAAGATTCAGTGCCTTTAAATTGGAAGGCCTGTGGTCAGTCGGAAGAAGCGACAGCAAGCACACTGCCGAGTGTCCGGTGTCCCGGATGCACAGAGCCCAGTGGTCTGCTTTCTTCCAGATCATCCCACAGACCGCCGCTTTTCTGGAACTTTGTCTAGAGGACGGAGACGGAGATTGAGCTGTGGTTTGGAGACATTATCCACATGGCCCTAGTGCCGCGCGGCACAAGGTTCACACAGACCAAGTGTATCGATGTCTCCGACGCAGGGCCTCCGCAAGTGCGTACATCTGGGGGGAGAATGGTGAGAACAGCCGTGTCCCTGCCTGCGGCGGACACCGCATTCCAAGGGCCTTAGGAACCTTATTTCTCAGCGTTCTTCCTACACCGCATTCTAGACTGACGGTTTGGGTCCTGCCCTCACACAATAAGCAAGCGCTCACGCCCAGCTCACGGTACTAAGGACCCTCCAGAGCGGAGCTCAAGGGCGGTCGGGCACGCGGAGCGTGTTTGCAAAGCTGAGGCGGCCGTCCCGCGGCTGCAGGGGCTTCTCCCGGATGCAGGATCGGGGTGCAGCGGGCTCAGACAGCGGGCACGGAGCGGGCCCAGGGAGTAGAGATGCGTGAATGCACGTTCTTACATCAGGCTGCGTGTTTTGTAGATGGAGAGGCTGGAGGAGGGTGAGACATGTAAGGCAGCTTATTCACCCATTCCTTAGCCCGAGAGGCCAAAGCCATGGGTCCCCCGTGTCACCCCGGACTGGTTCCCAAAGGACAAACTCAAGGTTATCATTTCTGTGGAATTAAATAGTCGGGGCCACAAGCCATTGACAAACGTAGATTCAAATTACTTATTTAATAATGCCTCTAAGAGCGTTTATATTATTGACAAAGGCTTTTATTATAGACTCAAGAAAATAGTCTCTCTGGGGTGAAAACCAAGTAATATGTCAGTGAATCACGTGTGGCCGTTCATTCTTCTCAGCCGGCGTTCTAAAAAACATGAAACTAATAATCTAATTGTTCAACCCTCAGCTTGCATCTGTGGTGCAGACTTTTAAATAACACCCAAACCCCCAGCCCGCCTCGCATTAAAGATGCAGGTACAGTCCCAGAACTTGAACAAATCACGGACGAGGCCGGCTTTGGTGGATGTTGATGCAGTGTTGGGACAGACCGAGTGCTGGGGGCGAGCCCAGGGCCACACGCCAGGCCTTCCCCCTGTTGGCCAAAGCACACGTGGGTCTCCGTGCGCCGTGCAGCTGCCCGTGAGGTAACACGCTCGGAGACGAAGGGCATCGAGGGCCCCACCGTGCTGACGGAGACCAGCTATCCCGGGGGAGGGCGGGAGTGTGGAATCCGGGGAAGGACGCCCTGAGAGATCTTTCTGGAATGACTGCGGATTCTCGCTCCGCAGGTGCAGTGGGTCATCCCTGCAGGTGGGGAGGGAGGTCGCTGAGGGGCCTGCGCCGGCCAGGGTGAGTCTGCCCCCAGCATGCGACAGCCTCGGGGCTCCTGCCAGGAACCCCTGCCCAGCCAAGCAGCTCTGTGTCTGCACCGGGTGGTTCTAGCAGTTCCCAGGGCATGCCCAGCCGTCAGGCTTTGGAATGTCCTAAAGTAGGGGAAGGCCTGTGGGTCGGGGACAGGCCGTGTGTCCGAACCGGCTTTGCCTTGCTTTGTGCTCTGTGTGGGCTGAGTTGTCTCAGTGACTTCTCGTCCGTGGAGGTCGTGGGGTCGGAGCTGGTGCATCCAAGCCCCTGCAGACCGGGTGGTCCCACGGACGCACTGCCGCGTCCCTGCCTGCATGAGGGCCCCGGCAGGGACATCCCCACGACCGGTCCAGCACCAGCTCCTCCCTGCGGGGGACCCGCTTCTGTCCCACAGACAAACCGAGCACATTCTCCTGAGACTTTTTGATGGAAGCAGAGTACATTTTTGCTGACAAAAGTCTTTGCTGAATCAGATGCTTGCATTTTTAAAAAGTTAGTTTAAGCTCAATGTACTATTTGATTATTGGGAAGATTGAAAGCAAATATAATCTCTAGAGAAAGGAGGCAGTAATGTGGAAAGAAAACTATATATCATATACATTTTTAAATTTTTTTATTTGTTTTACTTTTAAAGATTTTATTTATTTATTTGACAGACAGAGATCACAAGGAGGCAGAGAGGCAAGCAGAGAGAGAGGAGGAAGCAGGCTCCCCGCTGAGCAGAGAGCCCGATGCGGGACTCGATCCCAGGACCCTGAGATCATGACCCGAGCCGAAGGCAGAGGCTTAACCCACTGAGCCACCCAGGCGCCCCATCATAAACATTTTAATACAAAATTTGGGGGCCAAAAAGGAATATTTAGACTTAATATTCATTTTTAAGTGTCTTCCACTTTCTCTTATTTTCTCTTACAACTCTGTTTTTGAATTCATGGTTAAAAAATTGGTATTTTTTTTAGCATTGATGTGGACTTATATATCAACACTGCACATCTAATGTACTAACAAGATTTGCAGAGGAAACACACAACCCAGCATTTTCTGGTACCAGAGACAAGGGGCCCGAAAAGGAAAGGCACAAAGTCACCACGGCGAGCAGACGGGTATTTCCACGGAGGGGTCTTGTTCTTGTGAACCATCGTAACCAGGGACCCACAGGCACAGGGTTCCACCCAGAAGACGGCCTGACGCTCTGGGAGGCCTGGGTGGTGGCTCCTGGCACACCTAGCTGATTCCTCAGGCCGGACGGTAGCCCCGAAAGGTAAAACGGGCACGCCTGCGATAAAGCCAGCTGTGACAGACAGACGAACAACGCCGCTGGAAATACCCCCCCCACTAGTGTCTGTGATCATAACTTCCAATGTTATGAATCGTCACTTATTGATTGGCCTAAGTGCACTTTGTGTGTTTTGATAGCAAAGACGATCATATCTGCTCCCAAAGCCTCAGCCATGAAATGACTATGTAGAAAGCGATCTTCATCTTTGTGCGATTAAATGGAACACCAGGTATGGTGTTGCGTACGTGCGCAGAAATATTACACCCCTGACGTGGATGTAGCTCACCATAGAGAGAAAGCACGTATTGAGTTAATGCAGCCACAGAACCATTAGCACGGAGGGCTTTTAAGAAGAGCGGTCAGCTGTGAGTCACGCTTCACCCGCCCGGGCCATTTGGAAATGAAGTCCCCTTGATCGATGGGCTACTCGGCAAGTTTCGCCAGTTCTCAGCAGAGAGGACACGTAATTCCACTGTAACACGAGTATGATATTCTAATTGATTAATTGGATTTTCTTGTAAGGTGGCATGAGATTTCATGATGTACAAAGGTTGTCCGCAGTCTGTGGGGGACCAAGAATGCTTGAAAGTGCACGGAAAATTAGTGGCACCACAAGGGGCAGCAGAAATGAGATAGCCATCTGCTCTCCACAAGTGTCCTCTGTTTTTAAACTGCATACATTTATGGGCAAAAGCAAAATAAGACAAAACTAGAAGCACACCCACCCCCACACAGAAGACCCCAGAGCAGTTATGCTTCAGAGGACTGTGAGGGGCCCATGGTCATTGTACTGTGTTATGCTTCAGAGGACTGTGAGGGGCCCATGGTCATTGTACTGTGGGCATCGGGCCACTCGAGCGTTGACAATGAGCACATCTTCCGCTTTGCCCTCTCTGGCCCCGGGGACCTCCCTCTCACCCAGCAAACACTTTCTTTAGCAACAAACGTACCTTAATCCAAACGAAAGCTCACTCATCCCGGGCACACCCGTTTCGTCCCAGAGCCTCTCTCCCGTCTTCCCAGTGCACAAGGACGTCTGTGCACACCTGCTTCGGCAAGAAGACGAGAGATGGACATTTGGGGGGTCAGAGGAAATAGCAGGGAGCTAGAGAGTGGCTCGGGGGAGACATGGATCTGGTGGCACCAGTGAGTGAGAAGGCGTCAGCTTGGCGGAGCAGAGACGGCTCTTTGGGAACCAGTGTGGCCGGGAACGCCCTTCTCCATGAGCGACCGGGAAGGCCGTGGCTATGACGTGCGCGGTGACTCTTGCTGGTCTCAACCCCAGATGCTGACAAGAAAGTGCTCAGGCGCAAACCGAGCGGGGTGCCCGCTTTCCTCACGCTGAAGGAACGGGTGACCAAGTCAGAGCCTCCCAGGCTCAAAGGGGATCTTGCAAACATCTCCAGCTGGTTCAGAAGGTCTGGGTTGGGGCCTGAAGTGACGCTGGTCTGACGCCCCCAGGGTGGGCCAGGGCTGGTGGTCCTGGGACGGCATCCGAGCAGGGAGTCGAGCCACTGGGGAGATGAGCGACATACGAGCCCTAAATATGAACCCGTCCTAGGCTAAGATGCTTCTAGGTCCTGCAGGCCCCGACCTAAGGGGCAGCTCACACGCTCACAGTCCCACACACCTAAAGATCAACACACTTTACGAGAATCACTTTCTTCATTTTTCCCTTCCTTTCACTCAAGGCCAAGACTTAACTAAAAACAAAATGAATTACTAATGGTGAAAGTCACCCAAACCTGCCGTTTCTTTCTGTCATGTAGAAATACGACGGCGGCCCTGGGTTAGGAAATCCTCAGGACAGCATTTTGCAAGGTGTGGACATGGAGATGACGCATCTCAGGGTACCTGCCTACGGACATCAAAACATATTTCTTATTTTAAAAGAGTGAGTCTCCTACAGGATATTTGATCCCATAATTAGGAAGGAGACCAAGCTATATACGTTACTACGATCATTAAAACACCCTCTGCTTTGGTGACAGTTTGTGAGATGAAACTATTTGAGGAAACACCTAAACAATTAGAAATGCTACTGACTTGCTGGGTAAGGCTCAAGGCACTTTGGGGGGAAGATACACACACTCCTCTCATGTCCCAAACAAGGGCCCGTTTCTCAGTCCGCCCCCCCTTCCATCTGGAATAAGGACTCGCGGGGGGTCTCTGCGCGGAAGGCCAGCCACGGACGTGTGCTGCTGAAGTCAGAGCTGAGCACAGACAGGTCTGCCCAGACGTCCTCCCCCACCTCCCAGCTGCAGAAGCACGTCCTTGTGTCTGCACGTGTCCTCCTGGCCCGCAGGGGGACCGCAGGGCGGTTCCAAGTGGCCGGGTCACCGCGCTGCGTGGGCTATTACGGGGAAAGCGTCCGCTGTGCGGCGGCGTGACATTTCCTGTTGAGACCTCCACCGCTCACCCCTCCGTCCAAGCGGGCACCACGGCGGGAACGTCGCGCTGGGGCGGCCCCGGCAGCGGGAGAGGCCTGCTGTGGTGAGCGCAGCCACGGGGAACGCAGCCGACCTTCCCGCCCGCACCCCAGGAGATTGGCACAAATCGTCTGGATTTGGCCTGTGGAAGGTGGTCTGAGGAACCGAGTGTGCAAACAAGGGGTGACAGCCACGCCGTGACCCGACCTGTGTCGCAGGGCGGCCCCGGCATCAGGCAGGGATGGAATGAAGATGAATGAGCCTCTCCGGGCACGGGCTCTGCCTCGTTGGGCCCAACTCCGTCAAATAGCAAAGCGCCGGGGGAGAACGGCGCACAGAGCAGCCCCGACTGCGCAGCCCCGGGAAGTAAACACGTGTGGCTCGCAGGCAGGGTGGGGGCACCCAGCCGGCCTGTGGGCCGCTGCTCACCGAGGTCGCGCTCCTCGGGGGAAGTCAGTGCGATCTCTCGCGGGCCACGGGTTGTGCTGGACATCTCAGGAGTCGGGACGGACACGGGCCGGCGCTGTGAGCCGTGGGGACCTGGCGGGGCTCACATCTGGGGCCCCGCTTCTCGTCTCTCGGGCTTGGTCGTTTTCTTCACCAGCAGTGCGTCCCGTGTACTCTGGGGCGCCGTCCTTCTCCGGAATGTGGTCGTCGGTTACACGGGGGCCGACCCGCTTGCACGCGTGTCCTTGCAACAACACTGCCTCTTCCATGCGTCCTACTAGTGCAGGTCCACCCGTTCTAAGGGTCCCAGGGCTCCCCGAGGTTGGGCACTTCTCCCGGGTCCTCAGCCCCCAGGGTCCAACGGGTGAAGCCAGATCCAGGTCCTGGGCCTCTGGGCGTGCAGTGCGCGGCTCCGTTGCTGGGAAAGTGGTGGGATGGCCATTACGCACACCTGTGTCTTTGGGAAGCTGATTGGACCATCAGCTGTAAGTTAGGGCTTTCCATGAGCGGGGTTGCTTCAGCTTCGCACAGAGGCTGCCACACAGCTCCTCAGGGGTCCGGTAGACCTCAGCGCCGCGTGCCCCCAGGGCCGGCTTGTCTGCCCGGCCAGCACTTTGCTTCTGGGAGGCGGGCAACCCCTGGGGCCTGTGACACAGTGGTGGCCAGCCGTGGGCCCCAGTGGCCACTCAGGTCAGGCGCCCTCACCCGGGAAGGGGGGCCATGGCTGCAGGTGCACGGACACTGGAGGCCAGAGGTTCCCCAGCACCAGCACTCGGCCATTTTCATCCTCTTTTTGTCCTTTTCAGCATTGTTGAGGCATAACTGACACCTAACGTTTGCAAGTTTCAGGAGTGCGACACGGGATGTGTGTGATGACACACCGCACACATGTGCGACTACGTGTGTGTCTACGTAGTGTGTGACTACGCCTAGTTACTCTCCTTCAGCACAGCTATAGTTTCTTTGCTCGTGAAGATAACCTTTAAGGTCCACTCTCGAATTAGCAAGCCACACCTGTGCTGCACGAGCCCGAGGACTCGCCACCAGCTGGGCAGGTGCCCACAGAGTCCCCGTATGGCACCAGGAGCGCGTTCCTTGGACCCTCTTTAAATTTCCCCTCCTGGCCAAGTGGGCGCCAGGATCTTCACACCAGGGATGGGACAGCAGAGCTTGGGACAGGTCAGGGGATCGGTATTTGCATCAGGTTCCCACCAGTGACCTTCCACCCCCCGTGGGCCTCGGTGTCCAGGACCGTGGCTGTGAGGAAGACGCCCGGCCTCAATGGTCAGTCGGATACAGGCTTCCCTTCACTCGCTTGTTAGTACACAACACCCACAGGTCACACACCTATGTGCACACGCATGAATAAGCACACACACTCACAAGACCAGAGAGCAGCACGGGATGCGTGGGGGCCACGGGATGCTGAAGACACGGAACCAGGTTTTGAAAGAGGCACATCCGTGGGCGGCCGTCCCTCTGGTTAGGGATGGGGGAGGGGCAGCTCCCCGTACTCGCGTGTCTTTAAATCTCTGTTCCAGGGGTACAGAGTGCTCAACGGGTGGACGCTGGGCAACAAAACAAAAGAATCACGGTGTGTGGGGCACGTTTACAAAGGAAACAGTGCGGAGCACGACTCAGGGGCTCTGACGGCGGGGCTGGGGAGCTTTGCACGGCGGTGGGGGGAGCTCACCAGACCGCAGACAGCTCACCATTACCCTGTGAGTGCAGGAGATTTTAACTAGCTCTAAGATAGCACGCAGCGGGTCACATTTTCTCTCTGAACTCAGCTAATTTGCTGTTGATTTTTGTTTTAATTTAGGTCACCCAGTCTTAGTTACCTTATAATGAGAAATGAAACATCTTGGGTAATAAGGAGATACCCAGGTGAAGCCACTCCTGCTCAGATTCCCGTCTGCTGATTGCACACCTGTGGCACACAGGCGGGAGGTCCGGAGCTGCCTGACTTCTCCCCACGTGCCCGAAGCCACAAAGCCCAGGATGTGCAGAGACGACCTTCCTCTTCGCCCACAGTCTCTTCCCACAGCAGGCAGGAGACCACGAGCACAAACCCGTTCACGTCATATGTGACGCTGCGTATCGGTGGGGGTGGGAGGCTTGCAAAGCAGCGCGTCCCCGGACGGCCTCTGTGCTGTTTCGGTGGCAAGTGAGTCTGCGTGACCCTGAGGCTCCCGAGGAAGAAGGGGGTGAGGCTGAGCCGGATCGTGGGCCGTGGCACCCCCACGTCTCCCCTGATGCTTCTGCGAGGAGCACTGCCGGCTTCCCTGGGCTCTCTTGTCACTGTTCCATCATCCCCGGGGGCCAGGGCTGGGCTGGCTAAACCGGGAGGCTCCCTCTCGGACACTTCGTGGGGAGGGTCCCGGAGCGGATCCGGGGAGGACTCCACCGCAGGCGGGGACTCCAGGGTGGCTGTGGAAGGTGTTCGAGCAAGGCCAGGCTTTTGCTAGAGACACTGGCACAGACCTCCCCGGGGTAGGAGCCACAGGGTGACGCCCAGCCTGCCCGGGGACACGCATCCTGAACATAGCCGAGGTCCTTTCAGCTGTGCAGCTGCACACGGTGGCAACGGGAGCTTCTGGCCTGCGGCCCCATCTCCGGCCGGGCGGCCTGCAGCCGCTTTCCTCCCTCGGGGTCTCTTGCTCGCGCTGCGCTCGCTGTGGGACGGGTGAACCTGCCCTCCCGCTAACTGATTATTACCCTACCTGCCCACACCCTCCCTTAAGCCTGTAAACCTCTCATCTTCGTAGCATAAAACCAGGATTCAACTTCCTGTTTGTGACGAGAAAGAGCGAATATGACCTTTATTAAGATGTTCATGGAGTTTAGAAATCCAGTCTTGAGTGCCTAAGGAGAGTAAGCCCTTCAACACCTTTCCGATTAGCTACAAGTGTCCTCATTCCCCCTAAATTTCAATTTTAACCCCCGGAGAGACCACCATTAGAAATTCATTCCTTTCAGTTAAGGAATTGCTCCTATTAAAATGCAAAAACCCTAAGAAGACGAACCCATTAAGTACTTATCAGTAATTAACACCTCATCCTGAATTCCTTTATCAGATTCCCTTCTTCCTTACAGCTGGGCCAGCTCTGGGAACCCCGGAAAGGACTCCTGGAGGGGCCCCTCTCCGCAGGCGGCCGGCGCAGCTAGTGAGGAGCCGAGGAGCCGCGCGCCCCAACGCGCCCCAACGCACCAGACTGGACGGCGTGGCGCGGCCTGAGGGACGGAGACCTCGTGCTTCAGCCGCACTGAGGACCAACGAGATCAATGGGAGACCCTCCACAGCCCGTCAGCACCGTTGACAAATCATTCTGGGACGCAGCTGAGCACCAGCTCTGAGAAGGACGGGGCGAGCAGGCCCGGCCACACTGGGGGGATCCGGACTCGGGGCGCCGGCGCACACCCACCCCTCGGGACAAGGCTGCGGCCCGGAGCAGGACGCCTGCCGCGGGGTGGGGGCGACGCGCAGGTCCAGCCACGGGCAGGACGGCCGGCGGCAGGCAGGCGGAGACGTTTTCTCAGGAAGAGCTTGCCTGATAGGTTGGTGGGCTTCATCTCAGGAGCTCTGTATTTTATCCCAGGAAAGGAAGAAATGGGAAAAAAGAAGCAAAAGCCATGAACACCAAGTGTGGGAGCAGCCCTGGGTGAGCAACGCCCCTTCCTCGGCTGAGCGCGCTGCGGCTTCCTTTGGGCTGTCATCGGGTCTTTCCTTATTTTCGACTCGTCCTGCGCACCTCGCACGGCGCCAGGTCAATGCTCAGTGACTCACCCGTCCCCAGCGCCTGCCGCCCTTGGGGCTCGATTATTTCCAGCATCTCGGTCCCTTTCAAAATCCCTCAAAGGCCCATGGAAACCGACTTCTCGTGGCCGCAGCAAAGTCCTGCTTTCCTACACCTCATTACCTCATGGTTACTTCAGGGTCACACTGTATCCCCAACGCCCCTCCTGTGTCTGACAATCCACCCGCCCCCCGACACACACACACACACACACACACGTAAAAGCAAATGTGAAAATGTCAATCTCTTGACAGAAGGGGCCATGCTGGATGGGCCGGGCAGGGTGGCTTTGTCCTCAGGTGTGTGGAGGTGGACTCTCTGGAACGGGCAGCGATGTGGGGCAGGAAGCCAGAGGGGACGCTCGGGGGACCTTCCTCGAGCCCCTGGGTCGGCGTGAGCGCCGACGGCGCCGGAGGAAACACTGGAAGGGCCACAACAAAACCCTATTGTCTGTCCAGGACGCATCTTCCTACGTCCTGACCATGTTCTAAAACTCTGAAAACACTTCCTGTGTGGGGTGGGGAGTGGTCTTCACGTGTGCACAGAACCATGGAGACCCCACCTTAGGGTGTCTGGGGAGACAGTCGTTTGCCGGATGCTGGGCTGTGTGTGCGGCTTATGCACATTTCTGGAAGGATCCGTAGGCTTCATTAGTTTCTCCGATGGATCCGCTATGAAAACGAAGAGAGCAACGTGGAGATAAATTGTCACTAGGTTTAGAATTTTTAAATAAAGATACTAAGTTATCCGGACGTGAGCGGTTGACTTTTGCTTTAAGTTATCAGTAAAATGTGCTGTGATTTCAGGTCAATGGATACCACCTTTGTCTTCTCCAATGTCCATAAGCTGTTTAAGGCCAAGAGCCAAGTGCCATGTGCCGCCAGGGCATCCCTTCGTAAAACGCGTGTCCAGCAAAATGGGCTCTTCGGGCCCCACCCGGTAAAACGAGACTGCTCAGAGCACTACTTTCCAGCTTTATTTACGACGTTTAACTTAGCTCTAAACTTCTTACAGGGACGAAGTCACTAACCTGACATTTTCCCAGCAGCATCTGAGAGCACTCGTTGGGCAGAGACGCTCGCTAGCTCCGTCTGTGGACATCGGGGTAAGCGGGCATCGCAGGCAGGGTCCTGGCTTCCGGACAGAGCTGCTTGTCACTGTGGGAAGCCACCCGCATGGCACACGGCTCACTCCCTGTCTTACGTGTGGATTAAAACCACGGGCGCCCGAGCATGTACCCTATGTGATCTGTGAGCGAAAGTCCACACAGGTAAACGGGAACATCCCTGGTGAGAAGTTGCCCTCCAGACACCCACGGGACCGAAGCACCTGGCCAGGAGCACCGCCGTCTGCCCGGCCGGCCGCCCCCCATCTCAGCCCAGGGCCGGGCAGCCAACCCCACAGGTGCACACGCAGCGAGCAGACACCCCTGCAAGGCAGGGAGGCTCCGCTGGGTTCCCATGCGGGGTCACCAAACACCCACGTGGCTGATTCTCTCTCGGGGTGGTCCGTTCCAGCCCCTGTAAACATTAGGGCTTTTTTTCCTGCCGTTTCTGTTTTTCCTTTAAATCTCGCTGTGCCGTCCTCCTCTCCTCTCGGAAAGACCGTTTCTGGGACTGGAGTATGGGGGGGCAGGTAACCGGAACGAGCCGTGTGCGCCCAGGGTGACAGACAGCGTGTGACACGGCGTGTCTGGGGTCTCAGCCGGGGATCCCATCTGGGCTGTCGTAGGGACGCTGGAGCCCCCATGGTGGGTGGCGCCGCGTGTGGAAGGAGCCGGAGGATACACAGAGACTCGGCCCCGCAGGAGGGGCTGCGGCCAGCGCGGCGCCTCCGACTTGGGAGGAAATACCCGTCTTCAGAGTTGGCGAAAGTCTGCCAGGCGCCGAGTCGGAACGTTACTCACCACCTCGGGCTCCTGGCGATGAGGCCGCCCAGAGCGGGGCCCGCGGGGCTCGGCTTGCGGCTCCTCAGCAAGGACGGGCCGCGCGTCGGACACGAGACCCCAGGCACGTCGCTGGCTTCGACTCCCGCCCATCCGCGTGGGCTCAGGTCCCACGTCCGCTCCGTCGCACTCTCGCCTCCAAACGACACTTTGTCCTAAGAGCAGACACTGTTGGAGAGCGTGAATGGTGTGACCCGAAGGTGAGAGCGGGTTGAAGGCTTCGCTCCCAGCGCCACTCGGCGCCACTCAGCCTTACAACCCGTGAGGTTTTTAGGAAACATCGAGAAATGTTCCAGGTAAAACGTTAAAGGGGAGGCCAGAGCTAGGCCTTAGCTGTGTGTGCGCGCGCGGACGTGCCTGACTCTGTGTGGACAGACACAGGCAACGGGTACTCCAAGTGGAATGGAGCTGGGTCAGGTGTTCTTTTTTTTTTTTTAAATATAAAAGGTATGACATTAAAACAAACAATCACTGTAGAGAGACAGTCTGTCTCTTCTTTTCCTTCCCTAAGAAAATCAGAGTTAAAATGTGGCGGACGGGAAGAATTGCTGTATGATTGTGAAACTCTCGTAAGACTGATTTAAACCGGAGAGGAGACCGTCCTGCAGGCGAATCATCTGCTCTGGCCGGGGAAGCCGGCCCGGACGAAGGCCGCGTGATGCGACACGTCGGAAGGGAAGCCCGACCCCGCGCGCTGATCCTCCTTCCTACCCGCTGCGTGTTGAACAAGCTGTTTCATCAAGGGAAGGGCCAAGGCTTTAATTACACACTTAATAGAAACCAGTGAACCTTGCTCATGCGTCTGGGTTACCGTATCACAATATTTTCAGGACCAAAATGACAGACCGATCAACAAGAAAAGTGGTCAAAGTAGAGAATTCCGTGGAACCCCACCAATTTAGGACATGGGGAAGGGCGCATACTGCTACCTCAAGCGGAAGCCCTGCTTAGTGTCCCTGTGTCACTTAGTGTCCCTGTCACTGGGGCTTCGCAGAGCTCTGCTCTCTCAGGGCCCGGCTGCTGGAGGGGACGGTCTGTGAGCCTTTCCTGGGGCCACGAGGCACCTGCACACCTTGCCTGCACCCCTCACCCCCGAGGGACCTTGCTCCCTGGCCACCTGCTTCCTGCCGTGCCTCAGGGCAGGGACTTGTCCCCATCCTCCTGGCCATCACCCTCGTCAGAGCACCCACGCTGCAGCGCGGCGCCTCACCCCACACCCGTCTGCACTGCGGTGACGTCGTGTTGGTGATAAATACGTTTAGTAGACCTGCTGTGTCAGGTTCACGGAGCGGGGACGCGTCGTGTTTTTGTGAGGACAGAAAATGGCGTTAAACGGGTTTATTCATGTGGGAATGGAGCACACGCCTCTGACGAGCTCCACCTTGGTGACTGCGGGCAGAAGACCCCAGTCTCGACTCCAGACGGGGCACTGGTGCCCTGCAGAGCGGCTCCCCACCTTCAGGCTGTTTTTCCAATTTCAGGTACTTTAAGTAAAGGAAACAAACAAACAGCAAGTATTATCGCAAATGAGACGACTGCTTTGTCCAACGTGGTCACGACACACGTGGGGAGGACCACGTCATGGGATGCACATTCAGGAAGACGCAGACTCTGAAAGCCGATCTAGAAGAAGATGGAACATGCTTGTGCCGTGGGGACGGCCGCTCTACGGAGACCCCTGTGGAGGAGCTGCAAGCTGTGGAGGGAACGGCTCTCGGCTCTGGGCAAGCGGCAGAGGGAAATGGGAACACTGAGCTGTTCTCCGTCACGGGGGGAGCTCGGTCCAGAACATGCCAGGTGGCCCCAGCATGTGTCCCAGGGACCCCTCTGCGTCTCCATTCCTGCCCATCTTCGCTGAGAGCTTCCACCCGACACACGCACGGAGAGCCTCAGGGGCGCCTGGTTCAGAGACTGGACTCAAATATTGCTCCAAATGGGGCAGCGCATTGTATACATTTGCAAATGTCCCGGAAAACACTGTCCCATCTTGGCAGGATTAAAAGCACTGAACCATGACGTGACCTCTCTGCAGAGGAAGGAACTCGAATCCTGAAGGAACACGCGCACCGAACGTCCTTTGTCTCTTGGTCCAGAGCTCTCTGTCCTCCAGCAACATGTAGAGCTGCTTTTCTTAACTTCTGCGGCTGCCCAGCGGGTTGCGTTAGGGGCATGTAGGACGATGCGCTCTGACCCAGCGACGCCGTTAAGCACTGGCGCTGCGGGCCGGGCTGAGCCGCGGGTGGAACAGACGGACCGCCGCCTTCGTGCGCACAGAGGCTGGCCAAGCCGCCCGCGGGCCCCACGCGCGAGCACTGGCCCCGCCGCCCGCGCCGGCTCTCGGCTGGCCCGGTTTGCCCGCATCTCGGAAGCCGGAGGCGCCGCGAGCTCCTGCAGGGGCTGCGTTCCTGGCTGCGCCCAGAGCGAGCGCGCACGGGGCCGCCGGAGCGAGAACACGGTGGGGTCCGGACGGACAGAACAGCGGCCGGCGCCGGCTCCCGCACAGCGGCGCTCCTGCTGACAGCAGCTCTCGCTTAACTGCCTCCAGTGTTTAACATATTGGAGCCGTTCATCTTCCTTCCATGAACTTAATAACTCTGCCAGGTGAGGAGCCGCGCGCCATGCTTCTTCCTGCCGTCTCCTCCCTGCGCGGCGCGGGGCGGTGCGCGGGCGGCCGCTGGGCTGCGGCGCGGCCCGGCGCGGTTATTGCCTCCATCAATAACCTCCCGCGCACACTCTTCATTCTTCACGCCCTCCTGGTGGCCTCCAACATCTAATAAGACCTCTTTGCCATGATCCCTGATCGATACACAGGGGCGCCTGTCCCTTTCCGGAGCTCACCCCGCTAAAGGAACATGACAGGGGAACGAATATGATTTTGATGGGATCATGTCCAGGAAGAAGAGACCGATCTGGAAAATTTCCCTTTGGGGCCAATTTATACAGAAAACCAATCTTCACACTTGGGACTAAGCTCTTTCTGTGCGCACTGGCCACGGTGCTGGGGAATAAACAGAAGCCTCCCCGTGTTACACTAGCCAAGTCTTAGTTTAAGATCCGGCATTTCGCTTCCTGCCTGTGTCTAAATATAGATGAGTTAGGGGGAAATTCCAATAGTGCCTTTTTCCCCCAAAAGACTCAGAAATACACAGGTACCCCCAGTGTTAATGTGTGGAGTTCAGACCTGATATTTGAAGGTTAACATTTTTGTATTAGGATAATGCAGATTTTTGATTTTGTGATTACCTTGATGTGTGGCTTTCTAGTTTCATTATCAGTGGGAGCGTGGCCCGGATGCTAGTGCGCCTACAGCAGGCCCGGAAAGGTCCGCCCTTCACCCGGAGTCCCAGCACCAGCCACTGCAGCACCGGCCCATGCTCGTCTGTGTGTCCCAGAAACACGGTCTTAACAGCTAAAAACATGAACACTTGGCACGAGATCCTTAAAGGGAAAAACACGGTCCAGTAAGAGAGGCACCTTCACGAAATTAATACAGGAGAGCACAGAGAAAGTGCAATAATTTTGGGGATGTGAGGACGGCATTTCATGAAAACAGCCACCAGGCTTTGCTGTCGGGGGATATTGTCCACAACCCCCGGCAAAGGCCCTGCACGGAGCCTGAGCACCAGGAGTTCGCAGGCCCCTGTAACCCGGTCATGCATGGGTGCGGCCCAGCCACTGGCACCGGACCCTTGTGCTCATATCCCATTATTCCCAGTATTTGTGAATGTTACAGCATCCAACAGAGAAAGAGCAACCAAAAGGCAGAATGCATCCTGAGAGTAGAAAGTGGCGACATTACTGGTTACAATTTTCCAAACTGTATCACTGGCTTTACCCCCAATAAATCACAGCCATGTCTCGTCTCGTCTCTTCTCTTCCACAGGAGTCGTAAAGAACGCTGCCACTAAATGAGGGCCTTTTCTGCTGGTTTGCTTTCAGTTCAAGTTTTTAATAGCATAGGCCATGTCTAGCCTTATCAACTTGTCAGCATTTATAAAATCAAATATTATTTTTTAAACTTCTTACAGCACTTTTGTTACGTTATTGTTGGATCTCAGTCTGGCCTCTTCTGCACAGACTGGGGAGGAAATGCCACACAGAGGTTCTAGGAAGGGGGTGGCCCCTGAGACCTTGTCTCCAGAGACAGAGGCGTCACTGCCCTGCTGTGGGTGCACCTTGGAAATCCAGCGGACTTCTTGGAGTCCATTAGCTTATTTTGTTATACATGATTCAAAAAATCAATTTCTAGAAATACTAGAAATATTTAAAATTATATTGAAGCTCTAGAGTTATAAATATTACACGACTAAGACTGACGAGGAAAGAATCGGAAGGGCCATTTAAAACCAGTTCCCCTCCATGGAAGCCACACGAATTAATCATCACATTATTATCAGCACATGGAAGTAAATCTCTTCCTTCCATTGAACTAACCTCGCGGATCACTCTCCATAGCTGAGAAATAAATATCTTCCCGTCAGACAACCGGGTGAGCAACCGAAGACACCCGGCCCCGTGGCGGATGTGGAGCGCCCGGCGACCGTCTCCGTGGCGATGAGACCGAACGGGCACCTCCGAAATCGCTGTGAGCTTTGACTCAACGTCACACTATGAATTTCAAAATTTAAGTTTCTGTTCGTATGTCAGAGTATTCTAAATGGAACATGGAATTAAACGTGGAATCTGCCTTTTATGATGCCTACCATGGCAACCCCGTTCCTAAAGGAACATTTCAATTAAAAATGAAGCTTTTAGGAGCAGTCAAATATTTACGTTAGAATAAAACACGCAGGACAGCTTCCATCACCACAGGTGTTGTTTTTGTTTTTTTTCTGTTTTTTGCTTTTTTTGTTTGTTTGTTTGTTTTCCCGGCAGGCATGTTTACATGTTTATATGCACTTTTTAATCTTATGTAAATCTTTCCAGTTATTGATTCCTTCAGATATATCTGAGGCACAAGTGTGAGCTTCCTCGGTCTGCCGCTGGTGCCCGCACAGAAGTCGATGGGAAGAAACTCGGAAAACAGCCTCAGAGTAACCCCAGGATTCCTCCCTCAGCTCCGGCTCTGCTGGGGAAGCCGCCCCGGCAGAGAACTTCCCGCAGCAGCGACATGAGATTTCGTTAGCTCATGCGGAGGGTCAGGTGGGCGTCAGACCTTCCCTGTTTCTGATGTAGTAGAAAACACAACAGAATGCAGAGTTTGAGTTAATGGGCAAGAACAGGTCACTTCCTAGTGTTGCAAGCTGAGGGCAAAATAAACCCATTTGTTACTATTTCTGGAAAAAACGGCAGGTGTTTCTCAGGCAAATCAACCCCTGACACCACGCAGTCCCACCTCCACAGCTGAGCTGAAGCAGTGAGGGGCTCCCAGCCGCAGAGACCGGGCCGGCAGGCTTCCTCCATGCCTCCACCCGGCAGGAGCTCCGCTGGGCGCGGGGAATTCACAGGCTGAATTAGAGACGGAGACCCAGACAACGGGAAGAAATAGAAACAAGAAGACATGGACTGTCTCTGGGCAACGCACGCAGGCACGGCCAGGAAGCAGACTCGGAGGTCGGGCTGTGTGGGTACTGGGGCCCCTCGGAGGCCAGCATGAAGGATGCAGTGTCCACACTGAGGCATCTCCCAGGAGCCCCAAGAACCCACAATAAAACCGACACGAGTCAAGACTCAGAGCCTCCTTGTCCTAGGAAGACATCTCTTGCACATTTACCCCGGGCCCCCAAACATACACAAGTAAGAGGGGTATAGCCATCCTCTGTTTCTGGAAAGTTCCTAGGTAGCACCACGATCGAGGGACAGCTGGGTGTGCTTTGTGGGGCGCTGAAGACGTGCAGCCCCCCAAGCTGTACGTGACCTTACGGTGTCTGGATTATAGTCTGTGTCCTGGCAAGTGACGCACCTGTTTAGCACGCTAGACCCACACGGTCGGCAGGCGCGGAGAAGGAAGAGGCAGGCGACGCTGACCTTGCGGGCAGCAGAGCCGGGGGCTGCGAGGGTCCGGGCCGACCGCACAGCTCCCCACCGGGCTGCGAGCCACAGCGGAGGGCTTCAGGAGGGCTCTTCCTTCCACTCGGTCATCAAACCGCAGTTAACTCATGAGTCAAGACATGTTAAAAAATATTCCCATTCTCCTTCGCCGGTACTGTATGACAGTGCTTCCTCCTGGACGCTGGCCGGCGCTTCCCTGTCTCTCTGTCTGCAGTGACACCTACCGCCTGCAGAGCCGCTGTGCTGGAGCCGCAGACAGACGCGATGCCGGCCGGGGACGCCAGGGTGAACGGCCGCCCTCGGGAGAACCGGCCCGGCCCAGGAGACCAGCGTGGCGCGCCTGACGCGGAGCGTGGGACCCAGGCCCCCGCGATCCCCGCTCCCTGCAGCGCAGGGGTGAGCTGGTGGGGAAGCCAGCGGGCGTCTCCCTCCCAGCCTCTCCGAGCCACACCGCCTCTTCCCTGCATGCAGGGTCTGGGAAGGAGCCCTGCTCTGCCTCGGGATAAACCACTACCTGATTAGCAAAATAATTATTCCAACTGCCATCACATTCTGCATAGAGTTAAGTGTTTTGTTTTGTTTTGTTTTAACAAAACAATGTTAATTTTCGCTTAGAACATCTGTGACCCATTCACAAAATTGCTAAATTAAGACAATATTATTTTAAATCACTATCTTTGTTACCTTCCCAACCTTAAGAAATGCCAGCAAATATTTAAATTTAAGGCCATGATTCCCAAGATATTCATTTGAATTCTGCATTGCCAATAGGTGAGAATATTCCGCAGTCACTTTCTCTCCTTATGTGCTGTAAGGTAACATCAAAAACAGCACAACAACCATTCTCCACAATAATTCTAAAAAACAGTCGAATTTTTAAGTGGTTATGCCATAAACATTCAGTGTAAAGCTGCAGACGTCTTGGGGCCTGTGCTCCTAATGCATTAGCCGTTGCTGACAGGGGCCCACGGCCCCCCGGTCCCCGGCCAGGCCTCAGGAAGGCCACCCGTTCCCCTGCGCCAACCATTGCAAAGAATCTGGGATCAGAGAAAAGAGCCCTTTCCCTCTATTGTGTGTCTGCGAGAAACGACTTTTTTAAAAGAGAGAGGAGATTTTATTTGTAATTTTTCCAATGGAATCAGCAATGAAGTGTTTCTCATTTCCGTTTTGAAGAAAAAATCAGAACGTGGTCATATTCACATGCAGGCTGGGTTCCGCTGGCTGTTTAATCGGCTGATGCGTACATAGATACATCTGATGTGTGCAGCATATACGAGGCGTATATAAATCTCGGAAATATAAAGCAACAGCACTAAACATAATTTAAACACGTAATAAGAAGCTCGTCTCCCCGCACGGCCCACCCAGATTCCAGCGACGACGGAGCCCATCACGGTGTCTCGGAGTAACATGACTTGGTTCTGAATTGCGGTCCTTAAAATCTGACAAGAGAAAACCGGCGCATTGCATCCATTACCAGAACCAAAGTTAGGAAGTTACTTTAAGAGAACCCATCATTGTTTGTTACTCGATAGTGCCACCACATGGAGTGATATTTGAATATGATTCAGCGGTGGGAGATGCAGGAGCAGTCTGTAAATAATACTTTGCATACTTCAATAAGGCAGCCGAGAGCGATCGCTCATCCTCTCTCTGCTGTGTGAGGTTCGAAACGTTTCCTTGTGAAAACAGAGATGTTCCATTTCTAAGAGCATGAATGCACTGTAGTAAAAACCAGCAGAGCCAAACTGCTTTATTCCACCAATAAAAAAAGAGCCATTTGGTAAAAGGACGCATTACACATTTTCTATTTAAATCAGTTTATAAGAAGCAGATGTTAAGCTTTCCTGGGTAAGAAAGAAAGGCGATAAATGAATTAAGCGGACTTCCCAGTACATCTCCTGCTCTCCGTCCTTCTCACTGGGTCTGTGTGTTTAGTAATAACCCAACTCCAGGCCCTGTTTTTAATGTTAAGTGACCGCAGCAACTGTTCTTTAACATAGCAGAGGCCAGGTTCGGCAAATCCACCCAATTGAATGCTGGGTTTTAAACCGTAAAACTGCATAAGTTCCAAACCGCATTAGCTAGAGAATCTTCAGAATAAAAATCACCACATACGAGCATCTATGGAAAACGCAGCCTAGGTTCAGATCGTGTGTTCTAAGAACGCGACTGTGATTTTCGGTTCCATGGTCTCTGTCAGTCGGCCGTAAAGCACAGACTGCAGGCCCAGCGAGTTGGACAGCGTTTCCTCCGTTTGTGGACGAGGCTGGTGTAAATTGTGATGACGCTTAACATCCAAGCCTCGGCCAAGAAGTGATCTTGTGTCTGGGAGACGCCTCCCTCACCCCCCACCCCGCGCCGGCACCCACATTGCTCATGGTATTTAGGGTGCCTTTTCTCGTAAAAAGCTTTAATTAAATGCCGGACCTGGATGGTCTCACTCGCGGCTTGGAGCGTGGATGTGTCTGCCGAGTGGGGGTGTGGGATGCTCTCATCACACCACGGCTCCACAGGACTCATGTCAAGCACCTCCTTTCAGATAGCAAACTTGAACACTATTTTTTCCTTAGACTGCATTAAGGAATCCAATAAATAAGGCATTGTATCACCCACCCAGAATGGACATTAATTTTAGAACAAAACATTAATCAATTTAAATTTATGTACTAATGCAGACACAATCAATTTCAACTTCTTATGACAATTAGCAAAGCTTTTGCTACATCCCTAAAACACACTGACCCATCAATTATGGTTTGCATCAAAGTAATGCTAATGACACCTCCTTCTTCCTTAGCTGTCAGCAACCCATCTGATTGGTCAATTTGAATGCAGCAAATCAATTAATATAAATTATACATGCACGGAAAGATGGGTTAATATCATAAGTTAATTTAATTAATTGTGTTTGATTAAATGAGGCCCTTTCATTAGCCCACTTAGCCATGAACCATATATACATCATCATAATCCTTTTACAAGCTCCGCCGCCCAGACACAGACCTGACATCAGAACATATGCAAATCACCAGCCTCAGCCATGCAAACCTCCTTGCATAATTAACAAGCCAACGAGCTGCAGTCACTTAAGCTAAAAAGAAAACCGTCCACATCAACCACTCGGATCCCATTTAAATTGAAGATGTCATGGGTAAAACAAAGGTGAACAGACGATGGTAATTAAAAATTAAAAAGGACGGGGTGGCAACTAACGGAGGCGAAGTGGAACTAGGGCCAAGGGCCTGTGCTCTAGACCCCGAAGAGCGTGGGGCGCCGCCTCCTCTCTGGGCGAGCTCGAGCAGCACGTCTGCAGGGACCAGAGAGCAGGGAGGGTGACATTTGGAAGCAGTTCCGTGTGGAGCAGGGAGACCGTGGCCTGGGGCTCGCCGCGGTCATGCTCTGTCCGTGCAGCATGAGGAGCGGGCCCAGCAAGGGTCTCGTCTGGCCACCCAGCCCTCCACAGCCACCCCGGGTCCCCCGCTGGGCCCGCCGGCAGGAAGCCCCGCGTCCTGCAGGAGCCCGTCACCCCTCTGCCTCTCACCTCGCTTCCGAGGCCCGCGTTCATTAAATGGATTTTCCTCCAGACGACATGGCAGAGCCTTGACATAAAATATAGGGATGTCTGATAGACCTTATTCATTCCTTCCTGGTTCGATGCACAACCTTCCAGGGATGGTTTTAATTCACGCAGAATCCCAAGTATAACAAATGGCAGAGCGGCACTTCAGAGATAGGGCCTGGTCTGCAGTGCGGTTCCCGGAGAAGCGGAGAACCCGAGTGGAGGCGGGGTGCTGGGGCTGCGGCCCACCTTGGGGGCAGGCCGCACAGGGAATCTCACCCAGGCTTCAAGCACGGCAAAGAGAATGCCCTAGAAGCTGAGGCCCAATCGTGCTTCTTAAGTTTGCACCGATCGTCTCAAATGCTGACTATGTTTTGGATATTTCGGTGCAGCTCTCAGGTGAAGTGAGGAGAGCCTTGACTTAGCGGCACGTGTGTTCTCTAGACACCAGGAACAGCTGTCCAGCTGCTCCCACAAATAACAGCGCATCTTAGATGATCACACACTTCAGATCGGATGGGCCCTCGCCCACAGATGCACCCGGTTATCGGACGTCGTACAGATGCACCTGCATGCAAGGTAACTCACACTCCGTGTTAGCGCCGTCTGTGTGGGTCACACAACCCTCGGCCACCTGCCCTCGACGCAGGCAGCCACAGAACCCAGCCCCGCCCCCCCCCACCGCGCCCCCTGTGACAGTCACTCCTGGCAGACAAGGTGACCACGCAGCGTATCCCAGCGGCGACGAAGCCTGTGTCAGCGATCTGAAGACTGCGGGCTCCAGCCCCGGCCGCCGTGGGACCCTGGACACCGAACACTTCCTGTGGTTCGGCCTCACCAACGCGGTGATGGAAAGAGCTGTACTTCTGCACACGGCTGCTCGGGGTTCCGTCAGCTGGGAGCCGGTGCCTGGGGCATGGACAGCCCCGCATGAGCATCACCTTCAACCAGTATCACTGTTTGTATCTATGTCTACCTCCTGACACAGACCGCAGCCGCCTTCATGGCCCTGGCCAGCGTCCCGAGGTCAGGGTACGAGGTACTCTGGGGCTCACGACCAGCACGTCGCCCTTTGCCCCTGCTCTGCAGCCGCCCTGCCTCACGCCGCTCCAGGGCCAGCTCGGCTCCAGCGAACGTCTCTTTCTGGGACCCGTGGCTTCCCCGGCAGATGGCGGAGGGGCAAGGGCTTCAGACCTTCCCCGCACTTCCCCGGTCCCTGCTCTCCTGTCAGCTCCCAGTCAGCAGCGGGATGGCCTCACGCGGCCGGACCAGGAGTCCGCAGCTCAGTGGACACCCACCCCCCAGGGAGGTGGACGTTCGCTGTTCGCCACACCGTGGTCCGGGGGCCACGCCGGGAAAGTGGCTTCTCAGTTAGAAACATCACCGAGTGTACATTCGGGGTTTGGCATCCGGAGTCTCAAAACCACGCCCAGTTCAACGGGAATCCTGAGGTTCCACATCCACATCAGCCTTCCCCGTGGCCCCAGACCCACCGCAAGTTCTCAGACTCAAAGCTCGGTTACTGAGGGTGAAAGAGTACATCGATGGGAAAATGAACAAATGCACAAATGAAAACCTGCGTCCTCAGCGACTCTGTCCTACTGGTTCTGTGATGTCCCAGGACCTGCGAATTATGCTGAGATCGCATTCATGACACGCGCCCCCCCAAGAGCTTCGTAGAGGTGCACACACCCTGGGAGTGGAAGGTGCCCCGCAAGCAGACGGCCTGAACACAGCGCACTGTCGGTTTTTGAATAACGACTGAAATAGACTTTAAGGATTTAGAAAAAAGGATTTGAGAGTTTATGTTCAATGTATCAAAACCATAAAAATCATTTACAAACTTAATTTAAAATTAGGCAGATGGGAATTCTCTTTCCGGAGAAATGAGCCAAACACGGTGCTTTCTCAGGAGTTCCTCCCCAGTGCCCTGCCTCATCAATTGCTTTTTAGCGGAATTGACCTACTGTGATCCGGCAGACATGGTCGTTTTTCAGAATCTAAAAACTGAGGAATTCTCAAGCAGCCTGGAAAGCAGCTGCTTTCCCACTTGCTCAGCACGAGGAATAATTTCAAATGAAAAAGCAAAATTGGTGAGTACTGATTTAGGGTTTGCAGATCAGTCATGGAGAAAAAAAAAAAAAAACTACTAAATATATGTATGAAATCTGGAAAGTTTTCACTTGTGTTTACGGAAGCACACCAGCGCGGCTGAGCCTGCGCGCCTGAAACGGTCTCTCCAGCAGAAAGCAGCACAGGTTTCTCACCCAGCAGGGGGAATGGAGACAGCTGCAGCAAAACAAAGAGTATATGAATTCCAAATAAAATTGCTGAATTAAGTCTTAAAATTAAGGTTCTTGAATGCAGAATACACGAGGTGTTCTGGGGAGAAAACCTTTATCTGATCTTATGTCATAATGCACAACTTAAATAAAAGGTGATGCAAATGAGCTTTCATCTGTGCGCGAAGGAACAATAAAAGGGCAGTTTGGGGGAACAGAGTTAGTGCACGTATGAAGAGAAATAGGTCTATGCAGCACAGGGGTTGTTACAGCAGAGCTGTTGCGTGTTTAATATGGAAAATATTGAAATGCCCTTCAGAACTCTTGCCGTGACTTTATTTGCACGTGGACCCCCGGAGCTGATGTGGCCCCCGACGCAGAGAAATCCTGGGCTGTTGCCAGGTTGCCTGAGCAGCTGACTTGAGCTGCTTCCAGAAGGAATCACCGAATTTGTTCCCAGCATCCCAAGGCGTCCCTCGGATCCTGCGGGAGAAGAAGAGGAAAGCCTGGGGCGGCAGAAGACGGAACCCACGGAAGGCAGATTAGGGACCTGCTTCTTCAATGCAGCAAAGGCATATGAGAATAAATTGCTTACAAGCAATTCTGAATTCCTTGAAGCTTCCTTCCCCTTGTAAGAAATACCGCACGCCAACAGCTGACCTAATACTCCACCGGAAACTGTACAGCAGTGTTCCCCGAACCTTGATTTGCTATTCCTCTAAGTGTCAAGAGCTTTTCTAAGGGAGAATACCATTTATGGTCAGTTTAGAAGGAGAAAGAAATCATCTGCTTGGAGAGCTCGGATTTACAATCCCTTTTACAAATTAGAGAAGGTGAGCGACCCTATGGTAGAGAAATCTCCTTAAGTAATTCAACCACCATTTCAGGGTTAAACTGTCCCTTTATTCAGAAAACAAATGAAGCAACTTCTGGCAAAGCCAGCGCTTGATGAACACCGTTTGGGAAACATGGGCACAAAGAAGCATTATTTACATCTCTTCCTCAATGCGGAGGACTCCCTGATCCAGAGAAGCCCAGCCCCATCGGGGGAGGATGCCATTTGTAGGGTGGCGACGAGTCATTTAGTGTTTGCAGGTCATGCACAGAGAAAGAAGACTTGAAGTCACTCTCAGAAATGAGCCCCCCGCGCTGCATGTTACTGGAGGGCGGGCGGTCTTGACCCGGGAGCTCAGAAGGGACGCTTTCAGGCTTTGAAACTAGTATTGCACACACTACTTTTATTACCCTTAGAACTTATTTCTTTACTCAAACTCTTATCTATGAAGTAGCTATAGCTATATGTATTTAGATAATATTTGGTCTGTAAGGTGTTTTTATTTTTTTTTCTTAATTGGCAATTCTGAAGACATTAAATTTAGGAATAAATGTAGATAATTACTTCTTAACATAAGAACAATGATAGTTCAATAACATCGTTTTTTGAAACTTTTATTTAAGGGTAGTTGAAAATGACAAACTCATTTTTTGTGAAGTAATATACATACGGCATTTATTTTTCTTGCTTTATTGCCCTGGCTAGAACCTTCAATAAAATGTTAAAAGAAAGTGTTTGGACAGGCATCGTAGCTTTGCTCTTGAACTTAGTGTGCTTCTGAAGTAAAATACTTTTGCATAATAAAACATTTCTAAGAGTCCATTGGTCAAAGTTTCAAATGTAGTAAATACCTATTAAATCCAAATTGCACTTCAAATTGTTAAGGAAGACACCAGGTACACAATGGATAAATTGTAAAAACATCACCGATGTCAAAGAAGCCAGGCATAAGATACCACACATGATCTAGTTCCATTTATATGAAATGCCTAAAAGTAGCAAATCTATACATACTGAAAGAATAGTGGTGGTTTGGGTTTGGGGGATTGGTTTGCAAATAAGCATAGGGAATCTCTTGGGAGTAATTACAATGTTCTAGAATTACATTAAGAAGATGATTGCACAGCTCTGCAAAATCACCGAGTTGCACACACATGATGGCTGAACATTTTAGTATATACATTATTCCTCAACAAACTGTACATAATAAATAATTTTTAAAAGAAAAGAGAACATATAGTTTCCCTAAAAATCAGATAATGGACTCAAAACTAGAAATATAATGGAAACTAGATTATCACCCTCCCCACCAAGTTCTTCCTGGAGCCACCACATAATTCAAGTCCTGGAGAGTGCTCCCTCTTGCTAGGAAAGGTGGCTGATCTGGAGGAGCTTCTCAGCACCCTGCTTTCCCTTATTTCATTTGTGATCTTATGCAACCTCGTAGCCCACTCTTCACCTTTCTATTGTGTTCAATTTTCTGTCTCATTTTCGTATGCACCCTCAGAAGGGTTTTCAATTTTTGCTCCAGTATGCCAGCTCTGTTTTCTGATGGTGTATCGGCAGGACGTTTGTTGTTGTTGTTGTCTTACAGTTATTGCCACAAAGCAGAAGTGTTAGCTTGCTTTTGGTGGCTTAGCACCCAAGTGAGGCTGAGCTGAGCATTTATAGAGATATTCCCTCCTACAACGTTTGTTCCCACCTGCACTTTTTCATGGTGATAGCAGGGGCTTGCCAGAGTGACCAGAGAGCTTTCTGCTGCGACAGTTAGCAGATTTAAGAAAGGAATTGGATTTGAACATTTGAACTTCAGCTTATGTTCCTCGGTTAGGAACTTGATAAAGGATTGGTCATGTGAGTTAAGGCTCTTGTGAGTGAGGAAAATTTAAAAACATAGATTTCCAGATCTTATCTCCGAATCAAATGTGTGTATTTGGACCATAAAGGATGAAAGCATAGTGATACGGAACAGAAACAGAGAATAATCCTGGAATATATCCATGTTCAGATGTTAGGAGAAGGAAGAGGAAGCACGAAGAGAAGAGACAAGAGGATAAATTACACTCTTTCAAGAGAAAAACACAAGATGGGGAATTTCAGGGGATCCTTGGATCATGGGCTCCATTCCTGTTGCTGCTGGGACTGTTGCTGACCTGCAAGGGAGGCTTCATTACAGGAGCACTGAGGTCAGATGGAATCGGGTAGGAGTGAGTGGGGTGAGGATTGGGGACAGACAGAAGGGACAGAAAACAGAAGGGACAGACATTACCCTCACAGGAGAGTAGGAGGTGAGGGTAAGTATTGAGAGGGAGAAGCAAGTTGGCAAATTTGAAGAGAATGAACACATGTAAATATACTTCGTGTGGCGGGAATCCTGCAGTGGATGGGAGAATTGCAGAGACATAATAATAAAACAGCATGAGTTTGCTGAAAAGTAGAATCAGCAATGTTTCAGCACCCAGGACACAGCGCAGTGAAATCAAATACGGCGAAAGGAGATGTCCGGGAAGACAAGAACCCCTCAAAATGGAAGAAGCACAGGTTGTTACCATAGGGAGGAAGCTGACAATTGGTGAAGAGAAACGGTTTAGAACAACGGGATGTCCAGAGCTGGAGCTTGCTGGCCAGGGGTCACAGCAGCCCACAGGGACTATGCACGTCTGCCTGCTAGGGCCACAGTTGGGGCCATGCTGATTCGTAGGATGGAGTCACTTTCCAAATTGGGAGAGCTTAGCTAGACTAGGTGTCTAGCTCCCTCTTCTTTCCAGGTGTCCTGATCTATTTCTCGGGCGCGTCTACAAGTTCTTAGACAGGATCGCCAGTTATGATAGTCTCTCCTTCCAGAACGTTCCCCTCTCTTTCGTAGCACTATTTCCATCTTCAGTGTTAGTTTTGCTTTCACTGAATTTAACGAGAATTTAATTCCTCTGTTCACTTGTTTGTATGGGGATTCTCCTTTGTTCCCTGTGTCTCCGTGACCATACTTTATTGCCCTCTCAGGGCTCCCAGGGCGGTTCAATGACAGCATGATTGTTTTCATCTCTATTTTAATATGTGAAACACAAAAGTTCTTAAATGTTCTTCTTATCCCCATAAAAAATCATGTTCAGAGACATTCTTTTGCTTTTCCTCCTGATCGGTGCTTTATCGTTTTAAGAACTCAAAGATGTTAACCACCTTCAGTTCATACAACCATGAACCGACAACGACCCATTCAGTACTGGGCGACTCTGCTAGATGCGCAGGTGGCGCAGACCTACCTTCACCGTTCATTCAGGTGCTGGTGTTTCCACCTGCTAACCCAGACTTCATGGGCCCCATGATAGAGGCAACCAACTAGTCATCTCGTGCCAGAAGACATCGGGCACACCACACTGAACTTGAGTCATCTTCTGTCCCAATTAACGTTAGTCTTGTCATGTTTTACAAAGAATTTGTCCATTTCATCTAAATTCTTTAGTTAATTGGCATATTTGCTCATTTATCCTTTTATTATCTGTAAGACATGCGATGGTATCATATCTTTGATTCCTGATGTTGGCAACTTGTGTCCTTTCTTTTTTCTATATTACTCTAGTTAAAGTTTTATCCATCTTTTTTTTTTTTCCAAAAATCAACTCTTGCCCTTATTCTTTCTTTTTTTTTCTATTTCATTATATTCTACTCTATTATTACTTTCTCTCTCTTGCTTTTTTTTTCTTTTCTTTATTGGAGGAGGAGGATTAATTTACCTTTCTATTATTAGCTTCTTTAGGACACATCTTAAATGTTAAACCTGTACTTCATGATGACAATATTTTAAACTACCCAATCTTCCTGTAAGAACTGTTATCGCTAAATTTTGCTAATTCTGATATGCTGTGTTTTCATTATCATTCAGCTCAAAATATATTCTAAACCCTTGAGATTTCTGTTGGATTGTGAATTTCTTATAAGTGTCTTGTTTAATCTTCAAACGGCTTGATATTTTTGCAATATTTTATTCTTACCGATTTCTGATGTAATTCTGGTATAGTCAGATTCCGTATGACTCCAATCCTTCTAAATTTATCAACACTTACTTTATGGCACAGCATCTGAGCAATATGGGTGAATGTTCCAGGTGCATTTGAAAATAGTATGTATTTACACGGCTGTGTGCAGAATTCTGTATTTATCACTTAGGTCAATTTGTTCACAGCTGTGTCTTCTGTATCCTTATTGATTTTTTCCCTTTGTTTCTTTATTTTAAGCAATTATAAGACAGAGGTGTAAGAATTTCCAACTATAATTGAGGATTTGTCTATTTCTTGCTTAGTTATGTTTTACTTTAAATATTTTGAATTTCTGATAGTACATTATTATATATTTTTGATAAATTCACTTTTATCTTTATAAGATAAATCTATCTTGAGTTCTATTTTTTTGGAGGGAGGGGATATTATGATAGTTCTCCTACTTTCAGTATACATAGTGCTTTCCATAGTTTTACCCTTATCACTTCCATGTCTTTATATTTGAAGTGTTCCTCTTCTAAATAATGCAGAGTTTGTCTTCCTTTTCTATCCATCTGACAGTCTCTTCCTTTCAGTGGTAGTACCGAGTCCATTAACATTTAATGTAACCGTTTATAGGATGGGTTTGAGCTCACCTGGTTGCTAATTTGTTTTCTTTTGTCCCTTAGTCTTTTTGTTCTTTTGTTCCTGACTTCTTTTCAAATAACTAACTAATTTTTAGTACTGACTTTTGTCTCTTCTATTGTTTTTTAACATCTTTTCTCTTTTTGTTAAGTGATTGCTCTTGGGATGAACTTTAACTTTCATGGTTCTCATTCAACTAGCATCATGCCCCTGTATGTTCCATTTGAGAACTTCCTAGCATCTTCACTTCTGTACTATATTCACTTCTGTACCAATGTTACACATTTCATGTTTACATTTGTTATAAACCTCAGACTTCACTGTTTTAGTTTTCATGATTTTCTTTAAACAATGATGTTACTCTTAGATAATTTTTTAAAAGGGAGAAATATTTAAGAAAATATTCCTTTATATTACATGCATGTTTGCAATGTGTAGTGATCTGCATTCATTCCTGTAGCTCCTTATTTCAACATTATATCAATTTGTTTTTGCTGAAACATTTTCTTTAGCATTTCTTATATTTCAAGACTGCTAGCTCAAACTCTCTAAGCTTTTGCTACTCTGGAAATGCCCTTATTTTGTTCTAATTTTTGAAAGATATATTTACGAGATTCTGTATTCTAATTAACAATTTTTTTTTTTCCCTTCAGCATTTGAAAAAGATTCCTCTGCTGTCTTCTGGTTAGAATTGTGTCTAATGAAAAATGTCTTTGTTCTTTTGTATGTAATGTACCTTTTTCCCTCTGGTTCCTTGTAAGATTTTCTTTTTATCCTGGTTTTTGCAGTTTGGCTATGATGTAACTATGTTGGATTTTGTTGTTGTCTTTTCTTTTGTTTTGTTTCATCTCAAGTGCATTTGTTGCTTTGAGGGTTTATCAGATTTGTGAGTTCATGTTTTTGGTCAGATTTCCAAAATTCCAGCCACAATTATTCAAATATGTGATTTTCCTGCCTCACTCTCTCCTCTCTTGCTTTTCTTTTTGGGACTTAAATTACTTTTTTATTTGTCTACTTGATACTACAGGTGATTAATCTCTGGGGTTTGTCATCATTGTATTAAAAAAAATTTTTTTAATTTCATTTGTTTAACAGAGAGAGTGCACAAGCAGGGGGAGTGGCAGAAGGATGCAGGGCTCCATCCCAGGACCCTGGGATCAGGACCTGAGCCGAAGGCAGACACTGAACTGACTGAGCCCCTCAGGGTCTTGTTTGTTGGTTTTATCTAGTTGTTTTTTCTCCTTGTGATTAGCTTGGACAATTTTCACAGCTTTGCCCTCACTTTCACTGATATGTCATTCTGCTGTCTTCTAGCTTCTGTTGATCTCCTACAATAAATTTTGTATTTCAGGTAATACGTTTTTTAGTTTTAGAATTTCTCTTTACCCAATTTCCAAATTTTTTACAGCTCTCACATCTCTCCTTCAATTCTCCATTATTGTACTTATTTTATCTTTTTATCCACCTAGCCTGCACACTCATGAATAGACCTATTATCGGTATTTTAAAGTCATTATTCACCAGTTCCCAAGTCTAGGATATTTGTAGGTCTATTAATATTGGCTGATTTTCCCCTTGACTATGAATTTCACGTTCTTATTTATTTCTCTATTTGGTTTGTCTTTGTTTTTGCTGCATACTACGTATTAGAAATGATACCTTGCAGGGACTCTGGGTTTTGTTATCTGCCTCTATAAAGTGTCCAGTTGTTTTTCTGGCAGGAATTAAATTACTAGCGAATTTCCTCTCTTACAAGTGGACTGCCTTTGTCACATATTTGAGTAGATCTATTTTAATTTATCCCTTTGTCCTAACACATAGATTTTAGTCCCAAAAGATAGTCCTTTCTCATAAGGCTTAGTTCTCTTTGAGATCTAAAAGGAAGCCTGAAATCTTGAATGAGGCTCTATAATCTGGCAAGCACTCAAAGTTCTGGATTTCTGATGACTTCTAGCCCCTGAAAGATTTCTCCTCAGAGTTCTGAGTCTTCCAGCTGATGTTTAAATGGGTGATCATTAAAGTTTTACTCCAGCACATGCAATTTTGGAATTAGCAGTAATTGTAGGGTCTTTTGCACCTGGATTTGGGTGGGGGAGCTAACCTTTCTTTTCTTTCTGGTGCTCTTCCTCTCACTTTCAGCATCTCCTGTTTCCCCCAAATCCAACATTTGACTCATAAGCCCTACAGTACTGATGCCTCCTGCTTGAGCTCTTTCTTTCTGACCTAGAAAAACCTGGACATGTCCCATGGCATGAGACAGAAAAATGTGGATCTTTTCTGTGCTTCTCTTCTTTCAATGATAAAATTCTCTTCAATTTCTGCTGGTTTGGGTCCATCTTGAGTACCTTTAAATAATTGGTTTTTAAATATTTTGTGAAGAGTTTGTAATTGTGGTTGGCAAGGGAGTTATCTGATACAATCCACTTCATCATTGCTAGAAGCTGGAAATCTTCAGAATTACTTTTAAATGCAGCTTAGTCGAAGTTCTGGAGGAGAAAGAAATATCTGCAACCCCAAGTGTGCATGCACTAACCCATCCGATGCCCACCGCTCAGCGTCTGAGGTTTTATGTGATCCACTGGCTTTCTGGACCATCTGAGTCTTTGTCCTTCGTCTTTGTCTCTTGCCCAGGTGTTCATGGGGTTGTAATAAATGGAAAAGCTTGAAGATAGACAGTGTCCTCCAGGCATGTGCAGCCTGGTATTAATTTTATATGTTTTTGGAAATGCAAAGATTGGGACAAGTGAGCTTTGATGTGTGTGTGTGAATGTGCTTTTAAGCAGTGAAACAGTCCCTTCTTCCTCTCCCACCCTGCCCTTGAAAAAGTATATGAGGAACCAAAGGTAAAGTTCATTCCACACACACCTGTGTGAATGACAGCATTCATCACCATACCTTTAAGTATTTTCAGCATCTCTGTTGTGTGGAAACCTAAGTTTGTAAAACAGCAAATAAATGTAGAATTTCCTTAGTGATGATCCAGAACACATCTAAATACATCCAGAGAACTGTCCACTAGAACTCCTTCTCTCCCACCCCCTCTGAGACATTATGGTGGGGGTGTCTGCAGGTTCTTGGGATGCAGCTAGGATTCATGCTTTCCTGACGTGATCAGTTAGATCTTGAGACTGACGCCAATTCCAGTGCACATGAAGCCAAGAAGATCCCCCGAGAATGTCAGTGTGTGCCTTTGTAAAGAGACTCTTGTCCATCTCAGGGACAGGAAACATCCAAAGTATCATGGGAAAGCACTTCCTACTGAGCATGAGTGGTTCTGCTGTGGTAAACACCACAGTTCATATCTGTGATTCTGCCTTTTTATGGCTGACCAAAGTGCCCTTAGTGTGATAGAAACGTTTCTGTGGCCCTATTAATATATCCAACAAAGTAAGAGTTCTGTACTTTCAAACCAATTCCTTATTTTGCAGGTGAATTTAATCTCTCCATTTAAGTCTTGAAATAAAATGGTAATAGTTTTATTTCCCTTGCTAAATTTCAAATTCCATGAAAAAACAAAACTTTTAAAAAATTATTGATTGTATGTTATTGAACTCCCATTAAGTGATTGAAGAGTAAGATCATAAGATGATGAAAAATGATCTGGTCTTCATTTTTAAGAGCTCCTGGCTTAGGAGGGAGAGATAGATGTTGTGAACAATTCAGGCAAAACAAGCCCACACCCTCCTGGGGAAGAGTAAGGACTCATGAATGACTTTGCTCTGGAGATTAGAGCATCCCAGGAACAGTGTTTGAGCAGGGACGGACAATAAGTAGAAGACTCTAGACAGAGAAGAAGGGTGGGCATGCAACCAGTTTGGCAGGCCAGGCTGTCTTGCTAAGGGTTAGTCTTACTGCCTGTGCTCCTCAGTCTTTTATTCTTCCGGAAGACAAGTAGCTTCACATGCCCAGCACGCCCAAGGTTGGAAACGTGTCCTGTTCCTGATTACTGGGCTGTGGTTGACACTTCATCTTCACTGCAAGTAAGCTTATCAGAACGTGAATATGTTTTTGAGGTGAATGAATTATGTCTAGTTTTAAAACCACACATAAATTGTCATATTAGATACTTGATGTTACCACATTTTGACCATAAAACAACCATTTTCACATAGTTTCCAAGACAAATATTTCAAACTCAAGTCCCCTGTGCTTTTCTAGGACCAAAGTAGTCTTCTCAGCTTTTCTTGTTTTTGTTTTTTGATCACAAGTAATACTGTTGTGAAATCCAAAATTGATGGAGTAAAGACTAAAAATATCCTTCCAGTCAAACTCAACTCTCCTCCTCAGTAAATACTTTTATAATATTTGGATTTATCCTTTCATAATTTTTAACAGGGAAAATGATACAAAATCAAAGACCTTATTTACTTATTTTTTGCTTCATTAGGACTATACCGCACCAAGTGCTTTTGAGTTTCTTCTTCTAAATTCTCAGTATGTTTCAGGGAGCTTGCCATATGGAAAATACAGAGCTTCCTCATTCTTACCAGAGTGCTAAAGTTGATTTGCTGCCCCCTTTTGAGAGACATTAAGGTTTATCTTAATGTTCCCACTATTTTAATAGTGTGATTGTTTGTACCCAGAAATCTGTATGTACTGGCAGATCTGATGCTTGGCCAGATTTCTAACAATGTCTGAGTCACTGGGAAGTCATGCAAACTCACATTAGAATCAGTGTTGGAGCTGCAGTCCGAATGCATCATTCTCCTTGAATTGCTGGCTTATTTCTAAATTCATCTCTATTACTTAGTATTATGCAGTTTCTAACCAAAGAACTAAATGGCTTTTGCCCATTTTTTTCTATCAGCTAACTCTTTGAGAATTTGAAGAAACTCTTATGTATTTAGCCCCTTAGAACTCTCAAAATACATTTAAACCTTCTTATACACAATAGTACATAGTTTCTGGAAGCTCGTGGACTTCAGTAAAGGACCCTCTAAATGTCACAAGGAACACTTGTTTTAATACCTCTACCCAAAATTAATAAGTACAGTTTAAAATTCATCATGTACAGTTCCATCGATTCCTAGATCACAACTAGAAATAGGAAAACTACTAACACCATGAACCATTCAAAAATAAATGAACATATGGGCATGGAGGCTTAAGTTTGACAAGTTGGGAACTCATTTGCTTCTTAAGACAGAAAATTCATTCAGCTGGCTCTGCACGGTAACAGCTATAAATATGGTGTCTAAATATTTTATGATTAAACACCATAATTTCAGGAGAGCACAAAACAGATGCTGACTTTCTGTAATGATGACTCCTGCTTTTGTTACCGGTTGGCTCACTTGTGCTATTCACATTCAGTTTCAAACACAAACCTCTCAGAATCATGTGCTAAAGCTTAACTAATCTGCTCTCTTTACGAAAGCATGCATAATACGCCTAAGTATTGCTAATTCAGCAGTGAAAAATAAATTAGACTTTTCAGCCAAACAATTAACACTCAACTTTAAATGCTGCTTGCTAGAGCAAGTAGATAGAAAGTCTACTGTTCTGACATTCACTATTCCTACTGAATGCACTGGAAGGGATTAAATTAATATTTCCCCACAAATATCTTAAAGCAGTTTGTTAATTCTTCCAGGGTTGACATAAATTAAAGAACACTTTATGATTTTCATGGAACAGAAGCTATTTCTTAAACATCTACAAGTGCCTCAGCCCTAAGCAGAGTATTAGGATCACCAGAGGACAGCATTTATCACAAGACTGGAGAAGATTCTGACTGTGGGGGCAGTGAGAGACACCGGGTCCCGTTGACTTTTCTCAAGAGCACACACAGTGAAGGCCCATGTGACAGGGACTGTGTTCCCGCACACAGCCTACAGACCCTTCCACAATGTGGTCTCCACTCACCTCCACTTCTGTGGAGTCTCACCCTTCTTTCTGTAAATGTATTTGCCATTCTTACCTCCTTGCCAGCCCCCCTGTGTCCAGCTACTCCCAGTTGTCTCTCTGTTGACTCAGGCATGACCCAGACTTGTCCCCATGCAGCTCTTCAAGATGTCCTTCCAACACCCTTCCCTCCACCTCCATCGGAGTCACCTCAGGCCATCCCATTTGCATCTGTGCCAGTGGTCACCTGCTGGCCTGATGCCCTCTTCCTGCTGCCAGGGCAGCACTCAGTATCCATGACTCAGAGTGTGTATGAGAAGCGAGCGTTTGAGGCATGGACACGTCCCTCAGTTTTCACCCAATCTCTTCTGTTCACACTTCCTTCTGATGACATGCGCTAAGCTTAGAGGTAACATAAAACATCAGCCCATGGTGGGAGTAGTGAGGGATGGAAGCTACATCCTTTTAGCACTGGCTGTAAATAACTAGGTGTAGTATGTAATGTGGAGTCTAGAATGGCACATATCTGTGACATTTGCAAACACACACATGGTGTCAATAAATCACATCAGGTCTCCAAATTCTGAACGAGTCTTACTGTTGGCTTTAAACTATCTCCTTATCAAGAGACACATATGCATTGAGGAGTAAGATGGTGGAGGGGTAGGAGATCATCAGGTCCCTGAAGTTCAACTAAGTAGTTATCAAACACTGCTGAACTACTACAGACTCAATGGGAGCTCAAAGAGAAGAACAACACGTCTAGGAACAGAAAAGTGACCACTTTCTGGAAGGTAGGACATGTGGAGAAGTGAGTCCGAGGTGATACATGGGAAGATAGACAGCAGGGGAGGGTCCAGCTCCTGGCAGGCGTTGGAGCAGCAGAGCATGAAATTGGGACTTTTAGAAGTCGGCTTCACTGAGGGACGACTCTCCAGAGGCTAAGCAGGGGTGGACCCCTCATGGGGGCCATGTGGTCTCAGGACCCACGGGTCACAGAAAGACCAGGGGTGTCTGGGTGCAGCAGAGTGTCCAGGTATCAGAGTAGAGAAGCCAGCTGGAGAGACAGAACCAAGAAGTGGGCTTTCAGCTCAGGGTAACCTTAAACAGTGATCTGAGGCACAGCTGGGCCACTGCTCTTCAAGCAGGGACCTCACAAGTGGCAGATCCAGGGAGACTCCCTCCTTCCTCCTCTGGGAGGAGCAGCACAGGAACACATCCAGGGGGCTGCTGTGTTTGGAGACTCCAAATGGGGCCATGTGCCCGAGAAAGAAATGCTTGGTCACAATCTGAGTGAGCATGAAGTGCTGCCAGAGGCCAGGGAGATGGGAGAGATTGACTGCTTTCCTGTGAGGGCACACTGAGGAGTGGGGCCCTGAGCTCTTGGTGCCTCTGGGCCAGAGATTGGGAGGCCGCCATTTTCATTTATATCCTCCAAAGCAGTAGGGGGAAGTGTTCAGGGTACTGCCTCTTGTTCTTTTTTCTGTGGTGAGTTCCCAAGCATGAACCCAAGCAGACTGCTTAGCCTGGTCCCTGGCAAGGGCAGTGCAAAGACATTGAGAATTGCTGCCACAAGCCCCTTACCCAAAAGATCAGAAAGAACATCCAGCCAAGACCAAGTTTGCCAATCAGTAAGAACCATGGAACTCCAGAGCTAGAGGAATGCAACAGATAGAATTCATGGATTTTTCCCCATGATCCTTCAGTTTTTCAAAGTTAGTTTTTTAAAAATTTATTTTAATCTTATTCCTTTTTTGTTTGTTTTGTTTTAGGATTTATTTATTTATTTGAGAGAGAGAGAGAGCACACATGAGGAGGTAGAGGGTCAGAGTGAGAAGCAGACTCCCTGCTGATCAGGGAGCCTGATGCGGGACTCGATCCAGGGACTCCAGGATCATGACCTGAGCTGAAGGCAGTTGCTTAACCAACTGAGTCCCCCAGGGGCCTTATTTTGTTTTTAGGAAAAGTTTTCCTCTTTCCTATTTTAATGTTTTTAACTATTTTATCTTATCAATACCTTTCTAAAAATCTTTTTAAATTTTCTTTGTTATAGTAATATTCTATCCCTTCCTTGTATTTAACCTTATTTTGTGTGTGTATATATAGGTTTTTCTTTCTTTAAAATTTTGGGATGCAGTTTCTTCTAATAGATCAAAATATACCCTAAATCTAGTGCATGGCTTTGTTCTAGTCTCCAGGCTGATCACATTCTTTCTTTCTTTCTTTTTTTTTTTTTTTTTCTTTTTTCAACCAGTATCTTATCTTGTCAATTCCTTTTTTAAAATCTTTTAAAATTTTCATCTTTATAATAATATTTTATCCCTTCACTGTGTTTAGCCATATATATATATATATATACACATATGTGTGTGTGTGTGTGTGTGTGTGTGTGTGCAGATATATATATTCTTTCTTTAAAATTTTGGGAGGCAGTTTCTTCTAACAGACCAAAATACACCCAGAATGAAGTGATGAAGTGTGTGGCTCTGTTCTATTTACCAATCTAATATATATATTATATACATATAATTAAATCAAATACATTAAATATACATAAAATACATATATATGATACATATTTATATAAATAATTTTTCCCCTTCTTTCTGCTCCCCACAGTTTCTGGTCTTATCTGATTTAGTAAGTGTATATTGTTCCAGGTCATTGGTACCTTTTAGTATTTTGTTCTCTCATTTATCTGGGAAAAATGACAAGGTGGGAAAACCCACCACAGAAAAAAGAACAAGAGGCTGTACTGATGGCTAGGGACCTGATCAATATGAGCATTAGTAATATGTCAGAACTAGAGCTCAGAATGATGATTATCAAGGTGCTATCTGGGCTCAAAAAAAGCATGGAAGATAGTAGAGGATTCCTTCCTGGGGAAATAAAACCTCTTTCTGGAGAAGTAAAAACAAAACAAAACAAAAACCTAAAATCTAACCAAGTTGAAATAAGAAAAGCTATTAGTGAAATCCAATTAAAAAAAATGGTGGCTCTTATTGCTAGGATAAGTGAGACCAAAAAGAGAATTAGTGATATAGAACACCAAACGATGGAGAGTAAAGAAGCTGAGAAAAAGAGAGACAAACAACTACTGGACTACAGAGGGAGAATAAGAGAGGTAAGTGTTAACATAAGGCAAACAATATTAGAATAATTGGGATCCCAGAAGAAGAAGAAAGAGAGAGGGGCAGAAAGTATATTGGAGCAATTTATAGCAGAGAATTTCCCTAATTTCATGAAGGAACAAGCATCAAAATCCAGGAGGCACAGAGAAACTCACTCAAAATCAATAAAAATAAGTTTATACCCCATCACCTAATAATAAAACTTACAATTGTCAGTGACAAAGAGAAAATCCTGAAAGCAGCTTGGCACAAGAGGTCTGTAGGATACAAAGGTAGAAGTATAAGATTGGCATCAGACCTATTCACAGAGACCTGGCAGTCCAGGAAGGACTGGCATGATAAATGAGAAAAATATGCAGCCAAGAATACTACACCCAGCTAGGCTGTCATTGAAAAGAGAAAGAGATAAAAACATTCCACGACATACAAAAACTAAAAGAATTTGCAAATATCAAACCAGCCCTACAAAAAATGTTAAAAGGGGTCCTCTGAGCAAAGAGAGAGCCTAAAAGTAACAGACCAGGAAAGAACAGAGACCATATGCAGTAGCAGTCACCTTACATGCAATACAGTGGCACTAAATTCATATCTCTCAATAGTTACCCTGAATGTAAATGGGCTAAATGCCCCAATCAAAGGACAAAGCGTATCAGAATGGATAAAAAATAAGACCCATCAACATGCTGTCTGCAAGAAACTCATTTTAGACCAAGACACCTCCAGATTTAAAGTGAGGGGGTGGAAAACCATTTACCATGATAATGGACATCAAAAGAAAGCTTGGTGGCAATCCTTATATCAGATAAATTATATTTTAGGCCAAAGACTATAATAAGAGATGAGGAAGGACACTATATCATACTTAAAGGGTCTGTCCAACAAGAACATGTAACAATTTTGAATATCTATGCCCCTAACATGGAAGCATAGATTATATAAACCACTTATATAAACCAATTAATAACAAAACCAAAGAAACACATCAATAATATACAATAATAATAGGAAACTTTAACACCCCCCTCACTGAAATGGACAGATCATCTAAGCAAAAGATCAACAAGGAAATAAAGGCCTTAAATAATACACTGGACCAGAAGGACATCACAGATATATTCAGAACATTCCATCCCAAAGCAACAGAATACACATTCTTCTCTAGAGCACATGGAACATTCTCCAGAATAGATCACATCTTGGTAACAAATCAGATCTCAGCTGGTACCAAGAGATTGGGATCATTCCCTGCATATTTTCATACCACTATGCTCTGAAACTAGAACTCAATCACAAGATGAAATTTGGAAAAAAGTCAAATACATGAAGGCTAAAGAGCATTCTACCAAAAAATAAATGGGTCAACCAGAAAATTAAGGAATAATTTTTTTAAAAATCGTGGAAACAAATGAAAATGAAACTACAACTGTTCAAAACCTTTGGGACACAGCAAAGGCAGTTCTGAGAGGAAAGTATATAGCAATACAGGACTTTCTCAAAATACAAGTAGGTCTCAAATACACATCCCAACCCTACACCTAAATGAGCTTCAGAAAGAACAGCAAAGGAAGCCAAACCCATCAGAAGAAGAGAAATAATAAAGATCAGAGCAGAAATCAATGAAATAGGAACCAAAAGAACAGTAGAACAAATCAATAAAACTAGGACCTGGTTCTTTGAAAGAATTAATAAGACTGATAAACCACTGGCCAGACTTATCAAAAAGAAAAGAGAAAGGACCTAAATTAATAAAATCATGAATGAAAGAGGAGAGATCACAACCAACACCAAAGAAATGTAGACAATTATAAGAACATATTATGAGCAACTATACACCAGCAAATTTGACAATCTGAAAGAAATGAATAGATTCCTAGAGAAAAATAAACCACCAAAACTGACCCAGGAAGAAATAGAAAACCTGAATAGACCCATAACCAGTAAGGAGATTGAAGCAGTCATCAAAAATCTCCCAACACACAAGAACCCAGGGCTAGATGGCTTCCCAGAGGAATTCTACCAGACATGTAAAGAAGAATTAATACCTAGTATCCTGAAACTGTTCAAAAAAATAGAAATGGAAGGAAAACTTCCAAACTCATTCTATGAGGCCAGTATTATCTTTAACCCCAAACCAGACAAGATCCCATCAAAAAGATTTAAAGACCAATATCCTTGATGAACACAGATGCAAAAATTCTCACCAAACTACTATCCAATAGGATCCAACAGTACATTAAAAGAATTATTCACCACAACAAAGTGGGATTTATTCCTGGGCTGCAAGGTTGGTTCAATATCCACAAATCAATCAATGTGAAAAAATACATTAATGAAGGAAAGAACAAGAGCCATATGATACTCTCAATAGATGCTGAAAAAACATTTGACAAAGTGCAACATTCTTTCTTTCTTTTTTTTTTTTAGATTTTATTTATTTATTTGACAGAGAGAGACACAGCGAGAGTGGGAGCACAAGCAGGAGGACTGGGAGAGGAAGTAGCAGGCTTCCCACAGAGCAAGAAGCCTGATGTGGAGCTCGATCCCAGCACCCTGGGATCATGACCTGAGCCAGAGGCAGATACTTAATTACTGAGCCACCCAGGTACCCAGTAGAGCATCCTTTCTTGATTAAAAACTCTTCACAGTGTAGGGACAGAGGGTGCATACCTTGATATCCTAAGAGCCATCTATGAAAAACCCACAATGAATACCATTCTCAATGGGGAAAAACAGAGAGCTTTTCCCCTAAGGTCAGAAACACAGCAGGGCTGTCCACTATCACCACAGCTATTCAACAGAGTACTAGAAGTCCTAGCCTCTGCAATCAGTCTAAAAAAAAAAAAAAAAAAATTAAAGACACCTGAATTGGCAAAGAAGAAGTCAAACTCTCACTCTTTGCAGATGATACCATGCTTTATGTTAAAAACACAGAAGACTCTATGCCAAAACTGTTAGAACTCATACAGAAATTCAATCAAGTGTCAGGATATAGAATCAACGCATGGAAATCTGTTGCATTTCTATCCACCAACAGCCAGACAGAAGGAGAGAAATTACGGAGTTAATTCCAATTTACAATTGCATCCCAAAACCATAAATACCTACGAATAAACCTAACCAAAGAGGCAAAGAATCTATACTCAGAAAACCATAAAGTACTCATGAAAGAAATTGAAGAAGACACAAAGAAATGGAAAATTGTTTCGTGTTTATGGATTAGAAGAAAAAATATTGTGAAAATGCCTATGCCACCTAAAGCAATCTACACATTTAATGCAATCCCTATCAAAATACCTTCAATTTTTTTCAAAGACATGGAACAAATAGTCCTAAAATTTATATGGAAATAGAAAAGACCTTGAATATCCAGAGGAATGTTGAAAAAGAAAACCAAAGTTGGCATCATCCCAATTCCAGAGTTCAAGCTCTATTACAAAGCTATAATCATCAAGACAGTATGATACTGGCACAAAAACAGACACATAGATCAGTGGAACAGAATAGAGAGCCCAGAAATAGACCCTCAACTCTACGGTCAACTAATCTTCGACAAAGTGGGAAAGGATGTTCAATAGAAAAAAGACAGTCTCTTCGACAAATGGTGTTTGCCATATGCAAAAGAATAAAAACAGATCATTTCCTTACACCACACACCAAAATAGACTCAAAATGGATGAAGGACCTCAATGTGAGACAGGAATCCATCAAAATCCTTGAGGAGAACACAGACAGCAGCCTCTTTGACCTCAGCCACAGCAACTTCTTCCTAGAAACATCACCAAAGGGAAGGGAAGCAAGGGAAAAAATGAACTATTGGGACTTTATCAAGACCAAAAGCTTTTGCACAGGGAAGGAAATAGTTAACAAAACCAAAAGACAACTGACAGAATGGGAGAAGATATTTGCAAATGACATATAAGATAAAGGGTACTGCCCAAAATCTATGAAGAACTTATCAAATTCAACACCCAAAGAACCAATAATCCAATCAAGAAATGGGCAGAAGACATGAACAGACATTTCTGCAAAGAAGACATCCAGATGGCCAACAGATACATGAAAAAGTGCTCCACATCACTCAGCATCAGGGAAATACAAATCAAAACCACAATGAGATACCATCTCACACCATTCAGAATGGCTAAAAATAACCAGTCAGGAAACGACAGATGTTGGCGAGGATGTGGAGAAAGGAGAACTCTCCTACACTGTTGGTGGGAATGAAAGCTGGTGCAGCCACTCTGGAACAGCATGGAGGTTCCTCAAAAAGTTGAAAATAGAGCTAGCCTACCATTCAACAATCTCACCACTGAGTATTTACCCTAAAGATAAAAATGTAGTGATCCCAAGAGGCATGTGCTCCCAAGTGTTTATAGCAGCAACGTCCACAATAGCCAAACTATGGGAAGAACCTAGATGTCCATCAACAGATGAATGGATAAAGAAGATGTGGTCTATATACACAATGGAATATTTTGCAGCCATCAAAAAGAGAAATCTTGCCATTTACAATGATGTGGATGGAACTAGAGCATATCATGCTAAGTGAAATAAGTCAATCAGAGAAAGACAATTATCCCATGATCTCTCTGTTATTAGGAATCTGAGAGCAGGGGAGGGCTTGTTGGGGGAAGAGACAGAAAAATGAAGCAAGATGGGATCAGGAGGGAGACAAAACTTAAGAGACTCTTAATCTCAGGAAACAAACTGAGGGTTTCTGGAGTGGGGGTAGGGATAGGGTGGCTGGGTGATGGACACTGGGGAGCGTATGTGCTATGGTGAGTGTTGTGAATTGTGTAAGACTGATGATTCACAGACCTGTCCCCCCGGGGAAAATAATACATTGTATGTTCATTAAAAAAAAAAAAAAGAGAGAGAGAGACACATGCATGTATTCATTCTGGGTTAACCCTGCTGTGGCGAATGGTTTACCTAAGAGCAGCCGCTGCTGTTGGCGGGCCCCCGGTACCTCACAGTCTGCAACAAACTGACTGGGGTGACCTCTGCACAAAGCCGTAGCTGGGTGGGGCCCAAGGTGAACACACACTCTTGCTGTCATGTCTCCTCTGACAGCTTGGAGGGTGGGAACACCACGGCCCCTTTTTCGGATTCCTCACGGCCAGCTCCTCCTTCACACCACCTGCCTCCAACTCCTCAAGTCCCTCTGAGATGGGAAACAAGACAAAAACACATCAATGATGTCACACTTCCCAGGAACACAGGAGGCGTCGACACACATGAACCCTGTGTCGAAAGCTGCAGACAAGCTCCAGGTGGCCTGGTCCTTCTCACTCAGGCGATTCAGTCTTCCACCTGGAACCTGTGCGAGAGACCAGCCAGGCCCGTTCAAGGAGGAGAAGCCTGCCTGTGGGAGGTGAGGGCACAATGAGGACACAGCAGAAGTGCAGACACTGGAAACACCAGGGGATACAGTGTGAACAAGATCGACAACAGTGTGGTTCTGGTGGATTCTGGTTGTTGCGATGTTGTTCACACCAAATGATGCCCTGAGGGCTTCCTGTGTTCCAGAAACTGGGTGTGCCACACGGATACTATATGGTCGACTACCTCTCAAATCCTGAGTGGCCAAAAGAATGATCCGGGAGAGCCTGTCCATAACAGAGACAACAGGAACATTTTAGAGATTTGCTGGCTTGGGTGATGGTCACGGACTACCAGAAAGACCCATGGTTACCTTTCTTTCTTTTCAACTGTGGTGAAGGAGAGCTTCTTGGAGGACAGAGGGAGAAGGACTTTCTGCCTGAAGCAGCCCCTCTCTCACCAAGACCCTGAAAGAGCCCCTCGTGGAGCAGTAGGGTCACCCAGGGGACCACTCACCCATGTAGCAGGGCCCACGGCTTCTGCCACCTTGCCTGGCCTCATGCTGTCCCAGATACCAACAGAAACCCTACCAGGAGGGAATCAAACATGTGTCACTTCGAAGACGAGAGTACGAGAACTGTGAGAGTGTTTATGACACTAGTTCCTCCAAGGTGGGGGTTAGGAGAAGCTCGTAGCGCCTCAGCCTTGTCTCCCTACTTCCACCTACTCTGGGACAGCAGACCTGCTGCTGGGACAGAATTCTTCTTACCGCGAACTTGTCTGCCATGTCAGAATTCGTTAAATTAAGTGACACCAGATGTTGGACTTAGACCTATTGAGAAAGTTACCGCGCACCTGGAAAGGCTGAGCATCAGCTACGGTCTTGTTTGGGACGACCAGCCCCTTGAGAGCCAGGCTGTTCTTCACACTTCAAAAGTAGAGCAAGGAGTCACTTCTGAAGACCCGGCCTTATTTGGTTATGAGACTACAAACCCGTGGAGTCCACCGGTTTTTACTTGAAAGGAGAGGCAAACATAGGTAGTAATGTAAAGTTTTAAAGATCTTACTCAGACCATAGTCTTAGAATTATCATCAAAAAACTAGCTTAGGCTACTTCTGTTGAGGCTTTAGTTGGGCTGAAAAGGGGGTTATATCTTACCCCCTGGTTTATTTTTCCTTTGCCTCTTTGCCCAAATAGAAGCATATTGGAAGTTACTAGTCAGACAATGAAATAAAAATCTATGCAAATCTTTGATTTTGATAGCTCTGAATAGACATAAAGCCTAGAGTTTTCAGCTCTGAATAGATATAAATCCTAGAGTTCTCGAAATGTCACAAAACTGTGTACAGCTGGGCACAGTTATTATTTTTTTTTACTAGATTCTTGGGCCCACCAAAGCCTCTTTATTACCCTTTCCTAGGACCAGGACTTAAATTAGAAATCTCAGTGGCCAGTGCTGTAAAATGCAGCTAAAATCGCAGGCAGAATAAAATACCCTCAAAAAATACTGAGGTGGTAATAATAGTGAGGTCATAAGAAGCATCAAATGTTTGTCTTAATAATCATACTTAGTTATGTAGGAGACTGCACTATATCTTACATGCCTATTATTTAATCCTGCAGTATATCTCTGTTCTTCACATTCTAAACACACAAAAAAGAGTATCTGAGAGAATAAGGAAGTACACCAAGGTATGAGAACCAAAGGCCTCTGTTCCTCGCTGAGATCTATGCTCGCTCCTCGCGGCGTCGCTGGCCGTCTGCAACCTTCCGGGCCCGACTGGGAGAACGCATCTGGAGAGCAGGGCATGGGCTATGTCCCTCCTCATCGTCCCAGAGACTTTTTCCAACAGTAAAATGGGGATGACAGTATCCGCCTCACTGGGGTTCGTGAGGCTTAAGCGGTTTTTTTGACTATGAGACGGTGTATGTGAACACGAGTTGTCATGCCTGGCACTGAGTACACAGGCGGGAGATGTCTTTCCTCCTTCTGAGAGTTTTGAATAAAGGCATGAATTCAAACATCGTCCTCCACATTCCAGATCCCGCACCTGACGTTAGTTTCCAATACCACCTCTGTGCGCCCTGGTTAAAAAAAAATCCCACGTAACCCTTTTGAGGCACTGAATTTGCTCCAACTGATTTGCACTAATTTGGTTCCCAGTTAAGCAGATGGAGGGAGCAGAAATTCTAATCTGTTGTAACATTTATTCTTTTTCCTACTCTCGGGTAAATAGATTAGTATCGTTAGGATTAGGTTTGCAAAGATATGCCCAATGGGTATAGGCGCGGGGGTCTGTGTCTGCGTGTGCGTGCGAGCGCGACAGAGGGAAGAGACTCCCTGCGCTGCGAGGAAGCGAGGCCGGCTCAGAGAACCAAGTCTACCAACACCGAGACACCGGTGTGTTCTTTTTATTTACGGCCTGTCCTTCCCCGCACGACGGGAAGCCGGCGAGGGGTGGATGCCCTGCGGCGATCTTTGCTCCAGGCGAGGGCTGCGCGCATCGAATCCTCCCGCGGCGCCCGTGCGCGCACACTTGGATCCGTCCACGTCTCCATAAACGCGCTCTAAAAGGCTCTATCCTTCCATCATCAACGTGGACAAAGGTTTGCTTCTACACGGACACGGGTTTTGGTGTCTCACTACTTTTCTAGAACTTTGCTCTAACGTAGAAAGACCGCATCAGTGTGTTCCCAACTTGGTCCTCATCTTCGGTGGGACACACAGTGACGACGCGGTCCTGACCCCGCTGACCTGCGGCGGGGTCCTGCGGAGAGCCTCCGAACCGGTCAAGGTGACCCTCCTGCCACACGGGACTCATCAGACACCTCTGAGCCCCACGGCCAGTGGGTGCCCCCTCCCCCTCCCGCCCGGCTCGCGGACGGCGTCCCTGGGCCCGACCTGCGACTCGCGCGCGCCGGGTGGCAGCGGCTGCGCGTGGGAGAACCACACACGCCCCTGCCTGACGCTGAGATTTTTTGGGTCTTTGCAAGTTAAAGTTCTTATCTGTCCTACCAGATCCCCAATAACCGTGGTGATTATCGAGGCCGAGGACGGATTATCTCAGGAGGTAGGGCTGATTGCGAATCCCCTTTCCAAGCGCCCGGACGCAGCGCTGGGGCGCGGGGTTCCCCGCGGCTGTCTGGCTGTGGAGCCCACGGGACCCCTGCGCAGATCGGCCGACCCGGCCTCCCACCCCCCCGGGTGCTGAGTTTCCCGGGGCCGCGGACGGGCAGCGGTGCCCGGAGCCGGAGAGGCCCTTGGCGGCCGCGCTCTCCTCCTCCCGGGGTGCCGTCCTTTCCCCCGCCCCGCTGACCGACTGGCCAGGCGCGTCCCTGGCGCAGCAAACACGACTGCTCTTCCCTTCTCCGACGCTGGCCCGTGGCTTGGCCAGACCATGTCCTCACCCTGTTCTCCGTGAGGTTACAGGCCGCCTGCTCAGTTCCCCCGGGATGGGGTCACTGCCGGGCATTTAAATCTACCTGTCATTCCTTTCTCAGCGCCCGGCAAAGTTCCTGGCATGAAGGATGCTTCCAGTAAGTGTCTGATGAGTAGAACATCACTGTCGTGGCTTCCAAGCGTGTCAACGATAACTGATGACAGCGCTTACCCTGATCCGCACAGGCGCTGCCGACCCTTCCCTGGGGAGGACTAAGTCGAGTCTCTGTGGGTCTTGTCTCTTGGGGAGAGAGGTTTTATACATGTGCTGAGAAGTGGACACAATCATACAGATTTTGTTTCATGAGCATTTTTAGAAAGAGAGCTAAGGCGACTTGAAAATATTTTTTAAAAGGAAGTTGGTTGAGGGTCTGACCCTGGTTTCAGCTCAGGTCATGATCTCAGGGTAGGGGGGTTGAGCCCCGGTGGGCTCTTGATCAGCTCGGAGGTGGTCTCTCTCTCTCTCTCTCTCCCAAATAACGAAATGAAATATTTAAAAAAATAAAAACGAGGAAATTAACTCATCGTCCATCATATTGCCTGTGGGTTCCTGAAATGCGCTGCAGAAGGGAAGTCCAGGACTGACTGAAATGTCGTCTCACATACACGTAAAAGTCTGCTTTCTCACACACACACACGTACACGACATCAAGTAAAGCTGAAGCTCAAAATAACGGTTTCAAAGCAAGGCAACACTTGGGATTCCTGATCTTTAAATAGAAATCTTTTTATACATTTAAGGAAATTAGACTTCTGGTAGTACTTCAGTAGACACTTGAAGAAGTGTTATGTGTGTATGAAAATCACCGGGTGGTACCTTTCTTTCAAGATCGGTAAGTAATAGCTCCGCTCACATTTTAAAATTAAACATATATGAAATATTCTTTATTTTAGACTATAAAAACTCTAGATGTTGTTGGAGAGGTCAGTTTCCCACAGAGAGGACAGCCTGTGCCCTAAGGAGGGGTAGAAGAACTGCCCCTGTCCCGTAGAATCCTAAAATTCTTTAAGGAAATAAAACTGGAAATACAAAAGCAAAACTTCCCTAGTTCCTCCCTTACCTTCTCATCTCAAGTATCAACAAACATTTTTAAACCCATCTAGCATAAACCTTATTTATCATATGGATTAATTTTCAATATTTTGTCTCAAACATCCTGCCATGCTTGTGGACGCGCTGTCCCCCACAGGTGCCGCCATCGTCTGGACGACCGAGGAACGCAAGCAGCGTTGTGAATGATGGCAGACCGGGGAGAGAGATTTGGCGGGTGAGATCAGGATTGCAGGGCTGGGATGCTGGTTCTGAAAACTGTGGTGTGTGTTCCTTGAGATCTCCTGGCGAGTCCTGTGAACCTGGGCAGTGAGTGCAGAGTCTCCAACGGTCCAGGTCAGACATGGGCCCCTGGCTGGAGTCTCAGGGCTGGACACGGCATTCTCCCAGGTTGTAGGTATGATGCTGTCTTCCCGGGGACACTGATTAACGAAGTCTTTGTGACAGCGTGCTTAGTCCCACACTGTTCAGTAGGACAAAGCATAGATTCAGTAACCGAAGCTGCTTGTTCTGGAGAACAGGCAGGAGGCTGGTCTGGAAATATGCCTTGCGGCTACAAAGAATGGTCCTGGTGATTCACGTCACCCAAATATGCTAAGGCACGGGCAAGGGTAATGCAGGGCGTTACATGCTTTCTTGGTATTGTGATGGCCCCGATGGTGAACTAACCATGTCCAGGACACAGGTTTCCTTCTTGATACCATTGTCTGATTACTACACAGCCTTGTAAATTTGGTTTTGTTGTTGTTGAAGAATTAGGTCCTATGAGATTCAATAAGTACTTGCCCGGTTATCTGCAGGATGGAGGAGCCTGGGGCAGATTCAGAGTGGAGATGTCCCATGCCAGCGCTGAGCCACCTTCTCTGCTGCTCTGCAGCAGTGGAGGAAGATGAAGCGCCCCAGGCACTGACACACCGCCAGAAGTCCATGCTCTTGGAAGTGACCAGTGTACACCACATGGGGACAGCTTGGGTTCCTGCAGGGGGTGGACACCCTGAACCCTCACAGCGGGGGGCTCCTTCCTGGAAGGGAAGTCCAAGCGCCTTGGAAGATCTCATAACTCAGGAGAAGGGTGTTTTGTCCTTGATCTTCAAGACTCATGTTGTGTGCGTCATGGCACACGTTTCTGCAGAGTTATTTCTGTCTGTTGCTTGTTGGTCACCATGAGTCTGTGTATCTATGTCTTTTCCCAACTTTGGGAAGTTTTCAGCCATTATCTCTTCAATTGTGTTTCCAGCCCACCCCCATCTCCAGGTCACGGTCCCTCTGCTACACACTCTGGGTGACGTCGCCTTATCTTTTCCATTCACGTTGTTAACTTTTCTTCTGTTGAGTTTTTGTATCGAGTTTTTAATATTTACATTGTGGTTTTACTCTGTGGCTCTTCTGGACATAAGGCACACAGGGTGGAGGGATTCTCGATCTTATTTGAGCGTGCTGTTTGGGCAGGCTTCGTTACCTGACTCCATGGAGAGAGCGGGGGTCCTCATTCTGGGCAGGGTGTGAGTTCCTGCTCCCCACAGCCACCGCAGACATGTGGGTGATGGTGAGAAAGTTCCTGACACCAGCCCATGGGGACGGTGCAGAGCTCCCATCACGAGGCGGCTGGAAGTCTAAGGCTGTTCCGCCATGCTTGGGGGACATAGAGTGGTCACCATCTAATACGTGCTCCTTTCCCAGCCAAACGGCTGGGAACAGTGGACAGGTTGTTCTTGGAGCTCTTCATCTGCACTTGTTAGTATTTCTGGGGTGAGGGCTTCTTAATCTC
>NC_139033.1:21281402-21286402 GCF_964662115.1 Mustela nivalis
GTCTCCAACACCCTGAGCAACCATTAGTCAATGAGTTTTTAACTGTGTCCTGTGTTGTAGGCAGGGAACTTTTCACAAAGCAAGTGGACACACGTGGATGCAACCAAGTTGAAGCTTCTGTTGCTACGACCTTCCTCAGTGGGAGCAAGAGATCCACTTGGAAAGGCAAACTGGACTCCCTGGTCTCTTCTTCGAAGACAGTGAAGACTTTCACTCTCTCCTTTCCGTTGCCATCCAGCTCTGTGGCTGGCTCAGGCTCTGCTGAGCCTCTGATGCCTAGGAACAGAAATCATGCCTGGGTGTCCTCTTCCTCATGTGCAAAATCCAGCCAGCTACTAGTCTCTAACAACTGTCCTCCTCACAACCTCTGGACGGTCTCGGCCATCCTATGCCCATCCTCACTGACCTTGGTCGAGCACCTCGCATCCAAATAAAGTGAAATACAATTTTCATGTGGCCTCCAGAAAAAAAAAAAAAAAAAAGAGAAAGAAAGAAAGAAATTCTTCTACCTCTCCTATAGGAAACTCACGACCGATCATTTCTTTATTATTATTTGTTTTTCTTTGTTGACCTCAGGGCTCAGGTACTGGCCAGCTCTCTTCTACACATAAATCAAAGGATCCCACTTATAATTGTGCATGTGCTTGAGCTCGCATCCAAGATCCAAGCTCAAATAGCCAGTCTCTTGTTTAGCATTTCCACCTGGGTACTTAAACTGCCGCTTAGGCAGAATGTGTCCTAAACAGCTTTTCCACTCCCTGCCCTGATCTTTGTTCCCCAGCATTTCCAGTCTTGGGAAAGGACCACAAATTTATGCTCATGTTCACCCGTAATCCCATCTCCTCCACTTCCTCCTACACCTCCACACCTCCTACACTGTTTCCCTCAGAGGGACCAGCTCTTCTCTCCCAGCCCCATCCCATGGCCTCTGCAGTAGCCCGCCCCCTCCTGCTGGCCTCCCAGCTCTCACCCCCAACCCCCAACGCACGCTGCTGCTGGGGTGTTGTAGACCACAAGCCAGATCCAGTCACTTCCTGCTCAACATGTCTCCATGCTGTCCATCTTGGGTAGTCTGGAAAGACTACCCTGGTAGCCAGGGTAGCATCATTTTTAGCCTCCCCAAATGCACCACTGAATAAAGAACGCGTCCTGGGAGTCCCTACACAGCAAATGCCAAGCTCGGGAACAATTCCCGCAGTAAACCCAGTGGTGATGCCAGAGGCACAGGGCCTCATCCATGTGCAGCCGGCCTTGGCTTGGAGAAGGCAGGGCCACAGGAGCTTCTCACCGACAGGATTTGCCCAGAGAAACTCGCCGCACCTGGAGTTGGAGAGGAACGGTTAAAACTGGGGAAGATGTCACCACATCACTCTATTGCCGGAGGAAGGTGTGCGGAGAGGCAAAAGAGACTGAAACAGCGGGCTCTGAGAACTTTTAAAACTAACCAATTAAGTCTGTCTTCCTGACAAGATGCTGTACCCAGGGTGAATTTCTGGGCATAGGATCTAAATTTAGTGGGACAGGGAAAATGGAAACAAATAAAAATTCTAGATAAAAGTGGAAAAGGGGAAGCCAAGAGGTCTGGTAAAGCAATTACCATACTCTGAATGCCACCTGCACACAAGGGGTGAGGGGTTCTAAATTACAAACCAAATGTATCCCAGCCACAGAGCCACGCCTTTCCTAACAGTTCAAACAAACTAATTTTGCATAAAAATGCACAGTGGAAAGTACCAGGGTTCCCTCACCTACCAAGAAAACAGACCCCAAAATCCCCTGTGGATAGAAGATACAATTCCAGAAAACCACTCCCCGAGAAACTCGCAGTGTAACCTGCTATTTGAAAACAAGGTGAAAAGTATGAAGATGGTGGCACAGTGTGAAAAACAACATGTGCAGGAACTGTAGGGGAAACTCTGGAATCAGACAACATGATGTAGGAGAACCAGAGGAAGAAGTGGAAGAAACGTCACTGTAGAACAGGTACCGAGTTAGAACGCACACAGCAGCTAATTATAAAGCAGACAATGTCATGATCCTAGAGAAAGAAAAAGAGCAAAATCAAAACGGAAAAAAGAGACAAAAAGGACAAGAGGAAAAGGAACCAGTTTGGGAAGAAAAGAAAATTCCAACATAGGTATAATAGGAGTCCCGAAGGAAGGAGACCCAAACAAAGAAACAGAACGAGTAGTACAATCTATAACCCCCAAAATTATTCTGAAATAATTTTTATGTTAAAAAGATTTGAAACAAGGGTCTCCTGGGTGGCTCAGTCGGTTAGGCATCCTCCTTAGGCTCAGGCCATGATCCCAGAGTTCCAGGATCAAATCCCATTTCGGGCTGGGCTCCCTGCTCAGAGGGGAGCCTGCTTCTCCCCTCCTTCTGCCTCCCGTGCTCTCTCTCTCTTGCTCTCTCTCAAATAAATAAATATAAGTCTTTAAAAGTAATAAATGACTAAATGAATGAATAAATAAATATACAACATGATTGGAAACTATATCCTGTAAAGTTACACCATATATCCAAAGGTATTAATATAAGGTGCCAAACATTATGACATTCCAGTCAAGGGGAAAAACATCAGCTGGGGTTCTCAGCCAAAAGACCAAGTCAATCATAATGGGGAAAAAATAGTTTGTCCTGACATTTATTTTTAAAGATTTTATTTATTTATTTGACAGGCAGAGATCACAAGTAGGCAGAGAGGCAGGCAGAGAGGGGGTGGGGGAAGCAGGCTCCCCGCTGAACAGAGAGCCCGATGCGGGGCTCCATCCCAGGACCCTGGGACCATGACCTGAGCCGAAGGCAGAGGCTTAACCCACTGAGCCCCCCAGGCACCCTCTCCTGACATTTTTAACAGCAAGTCTTACTCTGCAAAAACAAAGGGAGTGCCATGTTTAAGAAAATCAAGGGAGGAGGAATGTGAGTCAAAAATTTTTACCCATTATCATTTGCTTTTTAACATAAAGGCTGCAGACAAACGCTAATTGACATATGAAAACATCAAGAACATTGCTTTCACAGATCCTTCCTGGGCGTTCTGTGGATAATGAGCTGCAGATTACTAAAATAACTGGAAAAGCATTGACTGGAGTGCTGCTGGTCCGCGTCCAGTAGATCCCTCTGTGTAGACAGGAGCTGCTATGGGCGTCGAAGGAAGGCAGCGTCCTGAGTCCAGGCCCTGATGTTAGCGACATGGGCGGCCTCCCGTGGGGACAGCGGGCCACAGGCTGCTGCAGGCCAGCTTGGGAGGAGAAGGACTGCATTGTGAGACCGTTTGGGGTGCGGTGTAGACAAAAGAAAGTGAGCAATTGTAGAAAATGTTAGTTCTGTCATCTCCTGTGTCTCAGGAGGTACAACATTGAGCCAGGAGTGAAAGAAAAACAGATGATTGGGGAGTAGAAACGTCCAGTGAAAACCCTTCAGTCTAGATTTGAGTCGGTGACTCTCACGAACAAGAATTAGTAGAGATGAGCAGAGTGTGGTCTTGAAATACAGTTTTCCACAAAAACCAACAAACAAAATAGAGCTTCTTGGAGATATCTGGTTGCACCAGACAGCCAGGAAGTTAAAAGAGGTTACTATGGTGATGTACAAAGCATGTGGAGTCTAGTGGCCAGTGGCAGAAGGGACAATTTGAATTTCTATAATGATATTAAAATCCATCATATATGTTTAAATCTGTATGTTCAAAAAAAAAAAAAAACAAAGAAAGAAAAAAAAAACATAGGGGGAAAATCACTGGTTGCTGTGGCAGGAAAAATCCTGGTCCTCTGAGTGTGTCCATGTCCCAGTCTCAAAAACCCGAGACCTTGTCTGACAAAGGTCAGCTTCCAGGTGTGATGAACTTAAGGATCTCTAGTGGGGGGGTCTTGCCGGGTTATCCGGGAATGCCTGACGCACTCACAGGATCCTTGTAAGAGGGACAGAGCGAGAGGGATGAGAGGTCAGAGCAGGGGTCAGGGAGGGGAAAGATGCTCCGCAGGTCCTGAAGGGGCAGGAGCTGGCCAGAACCCTGGGAACACAGGCAGTGTACACTGCTGGAGAGTGCAGTGGGACAAATGTCCCAAGAGCCCCCAGAAGGAGCCCGGCCTTCTGTGGGCCCATTTTAGATCTGTGAGCTCCAGAGCTGTGAAATGGTAGGAGTGTGTTGTCTTCAGCCACTGGTCTGCCGTAATTGATTATAGCAACAGTAGGAAGCAAGTACAGTCTTCTGGAGGATGATATGGAACCAATCGATTATGTTGGAAATCCATAAATGAAAAGTAGGAATCCGTCATTCGTCATGCCTTTCTGGTGTGAACAGAACCACTGGCTATCTAGACAACAGAGGCAAAGAAACACCTCTTCGTAGACATGGCCCAGCAAATGAGTGGACAAAAGAAAAGCCTGGGATATTATTATTTGACAAGGCCTGACGAATCAGTGCATGCGGTCAGCAAACACCCACGGCTGCTAACGTCACAAACTGAGAAAGAAAATACTACCATTACTCATCTTGCAACACAAAACAAAAGCACAAAAAAACATAGCCCATGTCTGATTAATTCTCTGTAAATAACCAGCTTACAGGAGATACAGGGAACGCTGACAGTTCAAACCCCCCCACGGTGGTCAGGAAGCATCGGGCGCTCAGTGTCCTGAACTCCCAAGAAATTGATCACAGGGAAAGAAGGGATGGAAGCATCATTAGAGATGAAAGACGCATCCCCCAAAACCAGCAGCGATGATACACACCGAAAGACACACTCCTAACACCCAGCACAGGTAATACAACCGTTCAGGAAGCGTCCCTGAGGATGCAACCCCGAGAAACACCAAGAAGGGTGACCCTGAGAACAGAGAGGCTGCTTACATCCAGGAGGAGGGGACAGGGGTGTGCAGGGGCGGCAGAGGTGCTTGGGGGACCTGTGTCAGGGTATCTCACCAAATGCTCCGTGGCTGGACGCAGTAGGTCCTGTGTGTTGACTCAGGTGGTGACGACAAGTGGCTGAGGGAGT